>NC_034411.1:90723566-90915889 GCF_002078875.1 Numida meleagris | reverse complement strand
AAAAAAAAAAAGAATATTCTCCAGACCATGACTAAATCATCCTTTTTGTATCTCAAAGTATTGAAAAGTTTGAGGCAATTATGTAAATTAGACCTTTTGAACAGAAATGATGAATTAAGGACAGTATTTCAAAACAGTAGAACATGGCCTCTAATAGATCTTATTCTTTTGTTTTGTTTGATGATTCATTTTGCTCAGTAATTTGTAACATAGCTTCTTTGAGAATCTAGAAATACACTGTTGTTCAACACCTGTTTTTGGCAGAAGGTTTCTGGAGTAATTTTTTGAAAAATGTGAATCTCTTATCTTACCAATGAGAAAAGTTACCGGCAAAGTAATAAGCCTCAAGTCCTAAGAGAATGAAACATGCTAGGAATATTGGCACGTGGTTGAAGTAGGCATAACTAAAATATATTTTCTTAATCCAGGAACTAATGGCTCTCGTAACTGGATTCAAAGATGTCACCTCAGTTAATAAATTAACTCTTTTATACCTCTAGCTATTTATTTAGTCTGTGATATTATAGTTTCTAAAGACTTATTTACACAGCAGTAGCATCTGCTAAAGAAGTAGCTTTCAAAAACATAGAAAATTCGGTATAGCAACATGCGATGCCTCAGCCTTCTTTTTGGAATATGTTTTTTATTCTCACATTCTCTTTACACACATCATTATTGTTGTTGTTATTGTAATATTATCATTGCAGTTATTTTGTAATTGAAAAACATTCCCACCATGGTCTCTTCAGGTGAAAAAAAATCAGCATAGTTACCAATTATTGAGGAAATGCAATGATTTCTACCAGAACAGAATCTGGTGGCTTTGGTCTAAAAGTGGGATTTTAGGAAAAGGAAAATCAACCACATTTCAAAAAGTATCGTCTGAGACTATGGACTCTAAATGTCTGATCTTCTCAGCCTAAAGGATAATTTAAATATGTAGGCATATATTCCTTACATGTAAAATAATGTAGCATCCTCATAAAAGAAAAAATGTGTATAATTATATTTTCTAATTATCATATCCATTCTATCACTGACAAATTATAAAATTTTGATAGAGCAGTGGAGTTTTCTTCAGATTGCAAACCTGAATCTATTGAAAAGCAAGATGGCATAAGTGAAATCCTCTAGAAAGAAACATGAATGATGACATGAATGAAACATGAATGATACTCTTCCCGCTGAAAAGTAATTATAAAACAAACAAAAAAACCACTTCTTCCTTTGTAAGAAGAGTATTTAGCCTTAATTTGTATTTTTAAAATGACAATTAGCTTTAAAATTACCTGTATTTCTGATTAATTTTATTCATATTTAGTATTTTTAAAAGCTATTACAATTTTATTTGCTTTAAAATTGGAAACATATGCGAGGATAAATAATTTTCCTGAAGCAAAGTTAGTAATTGACAAAGTCTTGTTGACTACAACAGAAGCAACTTCCTGATACAAACCACTTTAGAACTTTATAAAACCTTTATATTTACTATTGAGACTTCAGCAAAATTAATCAGCTTCTTTTTTTTTCCCTTAATGACTGATCATCTGTTTATTGATCGCCATTTATGGGGGTACAAGAAGTCACTCGTGGAGATAAGGAGAGCAAGTTTTTGATGAAGTGTGTTAATGATTTCATCATTGCACTATAATTATACAACTGAAATCTACAGGCATTGTTTCAACCTTTTTATGTCTTTATGCAGTCAAAACATTTAGATATTTACCTCACTAGGATTCAAATATTCAGATATTTTATATAAAAAAGAGATTATGAAATAGTAATAAGCTTGCATATTTTCTTATTTTTCTTTTCAGATTTCACAAAAAGGTTTTTGTTTAAAAAGGAAATAATTCTGTTTGAGAAATAATGAAGTAAACAGAACATCTTACTATATTTAAATTCTCCTGATATGTGGAATTAAAATTTTTATGTTACTATGTAAATAATGTGACAAACATGAAATCATAGTGATATATTTCTATATTTAAAGTCACTGCATAACTCTATTGGCTATCTACAAAATTATTTTTAAGGGCTATCTACAAAATTATTTTTATAGTTTTTGGAGTGGCAAAATCACGAGACGCCCCCTTTTTCCCCTTCTGCTCGCCCCTGTTTTTAAGATAGTCCTGTTACTTTTTTGCTGAAGAAATGTAAAATACATTACAACAATGAAAATCAAAAGAACTAAAAATATATATATAATAACATTTCTTTACCATTTTATTTTCTTATGGGTTACACATGAAACTAGATGTTTTCCAATTCCTCCATTTCAAAAAAAAAAAAACCTCCCATTTTCCTTGATGAAAGTGATATGAGATCACAATTTTCAGTCCCTCAGGCTCTATTCTACGTAGTTCCACCGTTATTCATGATTTCTTAGGAGGTATAATCATTTTAGTTTCTTCTGAAAATTTGTACGCTGCTTTTTTAGCATGATACTGCCATTGTCATCATAGTTGTATCGTTTAGATTTGGATTGTCCACTCCTTGACAGTTTTTATATCTAGCATAGGGTATGCATGTTTGGCTTGTGATGTGTTAGAGATTTTTAAGATCTAGAATTTTATCCATGGAGAGTATTACATCATCTCTTTTACTGTATTGCAGTTCCTATTATTTCTTTTACAGACACAGTCAATGAACGCAAAGTCAGTGAGGGGAACTTTCCTTTCACTCATTGCTAACTTGAAGGGACCTGAATATGCAATGATTCTGTGTAAAAATACAGACTTTTATTTTTGTTTCTGTAAAAATTACCTGAACTTTTCGATTTCTGAGTCATACCTTCAAATGAAAGCTGCAAAAATACCTAGAGCCTTCTAGTATCAATCTTCCTAGACTGTTTAGTGCATGGACAGTATATTTACTGAGAGAAATAAACTGTTCGTAAAATAGATGCAGGTCAGGGAAAAATAGATATCTTGAAATATCTTCACTGAACATTTCTAGAGGTCATTCAGTACATCTGTGTGCTTTGGATACGTTACATTTGACTGCAAAATAATCTCTCTTTGTGCTTCAGTACAACCAGAGCTACTGAGAAGCCCAGAACAAGAAGGGGATTTAAAATATTTTCCTCCATATTTGGATGAAGGCTTTGGATTTTCTTTTTTTTCTATTTTCTGATGTTCATATACCCATATTTGATCAAAAACAAACTAATCACATTGAAATCAAAATGCAGTTTATCCTCCTGTTAAGTCAACATTCTGACTGAAGCCAATAACTCTGTTGATATCCTTTCATTTCAGTCACTTTCCTAACTTCTCATTCCCTTGTTTACCTTTTAAACTCTTATTTTAATTAAGTTACTTACCTCCAACACTATTTGTTCTCATTTAAAGTGTTAAATCATATTAATCCTTTTGCACACAGCTTCATATCATGCCATTCCAGAAGCCAGCTTTTTCAGATTATTCAAGGCTTCTAATTCTTCTGTTCTCTGAATGCTGTGCCATTAAACTCAAATGACATTGAAGGTACACTGAGAATGGAGGCATCTTAGCTATCAAGACATTTACATCTGCAGAGAACCAGACTAGACAAGCATGTAATTTTGAATATTTCTCTACCCTAATATTATTATAAAGTATATGATGTATTTAAGGAATTTGAGAAATGTTGATCATCTGCTTATTTCAAACACCTGATGAATTTTAATTGATTTATTGATACTTTTATTTCTGTTAGTAGAAACATTATTTTCAAAATATGTTTGTTAACTTTTGGACTAATGTTCTGCTTCATTTTTCTGTGCTCCTGTAATATTTGATGTTATCTGAAACATTAGTTTTATCTTGGTTTTTTTTAACTGTATAAACAACTTATGAAATTATTTTACAGTAAAAGTTCATAAAAAAATTAAAGTTAAAAGAAATAAACAATGCCGTACTCGAAAGGCTCTTCTTAAAACCTCAAACCTTAGAAGTATACTTGATCTTCCAAGTCTTTAATATATTTCATTCATAAGTGTCATGGTTTTATGATTTTTGGTCATTGGTTTTCCACATCATAACATCATGTAGTGCACTGAGAGTTAAAGAGTTAATGCTCCAGTTCTGTGGATCATCAATACTTCTATTGATAGATTCTATAGAAGAACTACATCTCCCAGAGGACTGTTTGCTGTTCTCTTACTATTTTTCCATTCAGCAGGAAAGGTAAAACTGTTTGCAGATCACGAGACATCCCCTTTTTCCCTTCTGCTCCCTTCCGTGTGGGTGCTCTCTAGCCATCTGCCTTCAGCATTAGAGTAAGTCCTTTGGTCTTCAGACACTATCTCTCTCATTTTATTTCATTTATTAGCTTCAATTTTAATTATATTGTATTATATTTTGTTATCTTGCATTCTGATATCTTATTTAGTAAATTAGTTTGTTTCTCCTCAGATCGTTGCTGCTGTTTTGTTTTTAGGTCCATCTCCCTACCTTTCCCCCCTTTTCCCTCTCCCCTTTCCCAGGGCATGGGTCTGTGGGTCCCCCACCCCATTAGTTACGAAACTGGGCCAAACCAGCTCATAAACCGCTGACTATAAGGAAAAGCAAAGAACAGCAACAGCACTTATTTTCAGTCATCATCTGCACCGTGTTCCTCTTGCCATAGACACTAAACTGTGGCTTTTTAGATATACAAATATATACTTTTTTTCTTAGGGATTTCTTGATTTTATGAACAGAATAAACTGCTTTGTTTGTGTAGGATGGGGAGGGCATACTTTCAGTTGCTAAGTCTCACTCTGTAGTCCCTTCTCACTTATTCTGTATCTTTGAACTCTAGAACCATGTATTAGGAAAGCTGTTAGCCTGTTAACTTCCTTCCTCTTCTATGGTCCAGTCCTTCCACCTCTGTCAATTTAAACATGCCATTTTTCTCCATGATTCTAAATATCTGATGATTTCTTCATGCAAGCAGTTTAAATGCTATAGATTAGAAAAAAAAGATGTGCAATTTTGGATGACAGCCTAGGTGAAAGAATAGTTCAGAAAGCCTGAATAAATTAAATTACTATATTATCTCAGGAAACAAATAACTGAACATTATGATATTAAATTTCTTCTTTTAGAAGTTGCTGTTAGTTATCTAATTATTGAATTAGATAAAGATTATAATCAGTACTGCTTGTATGTTTATGATATGCTATATTGGGCTGTAGGCTACTAAGTCATAGAAGGTTAGGCTGACAGAATTCTTTGGAGATCCAGGGGTCTGACAACATGCTATGCTTAGAGATGGGAATAACTGAAGTTACATGCAAATTCAAAGTTAGATTATATTCAGGATCTTGTAAAGCCAAATGTCAGGACGCCCAGGTATAGAGATTCCACAAACTCAATGGGCAACTTGTTCAATTGTTCAACCACTCTGTCTCACTCCAGTTATTGGAGGAGATGGTTCGATATAATATATATATATCTACCCAGAGGAAGATGAAGGCAGCAAACAAAGCCAATGTTGTCCAACTGATTTATTACAAATTCTAAGCAATTAAAGGATGTGGGGAAGATGGGGAAGTTAGTGATAGTAAAGAGAGAAATTCTAGCAAACTATTTGCAGAGCCAGCATAGTCACCACCAGAGATCCGGCGACATCTCATTGGTCTGTAGGGAGGCAGCAGGTCGGTCAGTGACATCTTATTGACCTGCATGGCCGCAGTTCAGCAGAGGTGGTACTTGTTCTTCCTCAGAATTCTTCAGGTTTCTATCCTCTCCATAGCATCCTTTTGTTACTGGCAGCAGCAGCTGGTTATCAGGGCACTCCTCTCTACCCCAGTTATCAGCAGCATCATGTCCTGTTTGTCATGGTGACAGTAGCTGTTGGTGTACCCACATTTTTTTCATCATGAGGAACAGCACGTCTGTCCTCTTACTGCTGTGCTCGAGGTAATTAACCATTAACTCCAAAAGCTTCTTGAGCAGGTTATGTCTCAGAAGAGTGCCACCAAACAAGCTTTGAGTGAAAAATTGTTCCAGCTCTTTACACACCCTCATGGTGAAAAAATTATTCCATCTAATGGAATTTACCTTGCTCCAGCTTGCAGGCATTGCCCCATGACCTTTCAGTGTGAACCTCAAAAAAGAATCTCAATGCACTTGCTCTGTATCATCTCATCAGAGACTTGAAGTCAAGTTGAAATTTCAAATGACAGTTATCAACAGGTAAGTTATATCAGATTTAGTTCTAATTCAGATCTAAGAAAAGTATATGTGAAAAGAAAACGTAAGTGGCAATTTGAAATGAATTAAAACTTTCTCAAAATGTGGTATCACCTTAACTTTTCTAAACCAAGTTCTGAGCTCCAGCAGCTTTAGTATTTATTTCTTCACAGGTTACAGGAGTTGTTTCATGTAGTTTAAAGGGAAAATGTGGATAAAATATGAGAGTTTCTCATGTTATTTCTCCCAGTTTCTAAAAGCTTCTCTTAACTGTCATGAAGTTACAAATAGCACCACGTGAGCTTTCATGACAAGTACTAAAAAAGAGATTAAGAATTGCTTTATGGTCACAGATATCTCTCTTAGACTTCACAGTTTTATTGTAACAAGAAACAAATCAAATTTGAAAGAAATTAAATTCATTAGCTTATTCTGATCTTAAGCACATAACACTGTGTGTTCAGAGTACATAGTTGCCTGGGTAGAAGTATTCAAACATCTAAACATCCTAAGAAAAATGAGCAAAAAGAAACTAGAAAGAAATGGGAACTGTAGCTGTATCCCTTTATTTGCACCATGACTTATAAGAAGGTGACATGTTGATTCCTCAGCTCATCTTACAATTGTCATTTGTAAGGTAAAAGGAACATATGACATCCACAGTTTTTCTAGTGTAATGTATTTTAGTATGTTGTGCTGCATACAAAAAATCTAACAGCAGTTTTCTAAATTAAGAAAGAATGAATCCTAAGTATACCTTGGATTATAATCAATTTTTAGATGCATTAGTCTACTTTAAATTAAACTGGATTCAAGATCTTTTTAGTATGAAACTGTAATGTTACTGGAAAGAAGATAATTTCTACAGCTAAAACATAAGTTTCTGTGCATTTATGCAAGTAAATGTTACACTGACATAAGAACTTTTCAACTGTATCACAACTGAATGTCTGGTTCGGAACTCTGACTACCAATACACCAAGAGTTTAGAGTAAAAATATCAGTAAAAAATATGAGAACAAATTCATCTTTCCTGCGCTATTTTGTCTCAGCTTCTGGGATTCAGCACATCAGGAACTTCCAGAGATGGAGGTTACATGTTGGCCATTGCTTCTGACACTTCCAACTACCTTCATAAATTTCTTAGTGACTTTTTCAACCTTTTTTTATACTTATGGACTTGTTATACCATGACAATTTTTCACTCAAGTTCTTTTCCTGCTTTGTTGAAAAATACTGCTTTTTTGTTTTACACCTGCTACTTCAGAATTTCATGTTGGGACCACTAGCACTTATTCTAGATTTTCAGCTTCACTATTCTTTATTATGTAGATTTATTTATGTAAAATACTACTATTGCTGCCTTGTCTAATCCTTTCCCATGTAGAAACTGTTCCATATTTATTATCATCTTTTTTTTTTTTTTTTTTTTACTTTTTCTAGTTTATTGAAAAAGAAAACAAACAAGCAAGCATGGTATAGGTAGGTTTTAAGATATACTTTGGTAATAATATCTGTGATAAGGAGTACAGGAAAAAGCATACTTTTAGAAAAATAAGTATGATTATTTTTTCACTTTTATATCTTTCACAAAGATGTTACTGCAGTGAATTACAATAACTGTTCCTTGTTTACAGAGCTGATAAAGAAGAATCATAACCACAATATTTATCATGACGATGCTTAATTGTAGTATTACTCTAGTGAAAAGAGCATACCTTCAATACGGATGAATGTTATAGGAAAGGCTGTGATATCTTCTCCATTTGAAATATCTTTTACAACTGATTTTCAGAGATTTTTACAGGATTAAATTGATTTTAAGAGTTTATTTTTTAATAATCTGTTAGATTCACAAGTTAAAATTAATTTCAGGACCAGGTACAAGGACTTCAAATGTAGGAAAAAAAATACTTAATTGAGTTCATAAACAAAGAAGCTAGTGTTTATTCATGTTGCAATCAGAAACTCTTGTAGTATTAAAAGCTTTCATTGTTTCCAAAATTGCATCAATATATTTAGAAACATTTTTGCTGAACAATGGGTTAAAATACAACAGAGTGAAGAATTTAAAGCACTTAACTATCTCTTATTTTGTACCAATTTTATACAATAGAAAGTCATGTTTGTTGTTATTTTTCCAAGTATAAAACCCTTCCTCTCTGAAAGATTCAAAAGTCTTGAGAAAATAGACTCAGATTCGGACATTAGATGCTTATGATATAACTCAAAAAAAAAAATCAGCAATATAACGATAACTTTTTTGTTTGAGTACTTCAGGACAAATTTCAAAAAGTATCCTGGAGGTATTGTTACAATCTCTCATTCAGTACAAGTAGTATTCAATATTCTTATAATTTTTTTTTTAATTTGAAAATTAAAATTTAGTTAAAAATACAAAGGAAAAAGTAATAAGTTACAAAGATTTCATTTTGAATACCGAAGAAAAAACAAGTAAAAATAGCTTTACTGTTTTTCTACTGCACTACAGTTTTAAGTCAGCTGTGATAAAATCTTTAGTCAAACAGCAGGATCATGTCTACTGTCTGCACACTACTGCTGACTGTACATGTACTCCCTATTAAACTGATTGTGGGTATGGAATCTGCATTCTGCTGAAACTGATCACTTTTCTTCAAGTTTTAGTATGTCATGTTAATGCTTCAGGGAAGAACTAGTGTCTTCATTCTAATTCTCCTATTGAGAGGTAACTACTGTTTTCAATTCTGCACATCATATTGAGAGTGGACAAGAGAAAATGTTTCTTTACTGACCTAATAAGTTGCAAGAGTTGACAATGCTTAAATAGTAGACTTCAGTGAAACTATTAAGTGAAAACATGCCATGGAACGTAGCAAATGCGTGAACTTCTTAGCTTTTCTCTATTTATTCTTTTATTGCTTTGTATATCTGCTGGAACACAAGGAATATTATCATAATCACATAACTGTAATCATATAACATCTCAAGCAGAAACAGACTATTTTCCTCAGTAATTATCATCCCCTAATCTACAGACAGAATGCTATTTTTTAAATTCTATCTGGCTCTTTATTTGAAAATGTAACATAGCATTACTTATATAGAGGGTTATCTGTACATTCAGTGAAACCAATAAAGTTTCCAAGAAGACCAATATTATACCAGTATTAAAATATTTAGCCATTGCATATTTCTTAGAACTTTAAGAACTTCATTTTATGGATTTGCATGCATAGCTCAGCAATACAGTATTGACAAATAAGACCCTAAAACTAAACCAACATTCTACTATCAGAAAGTCCCAAACTTTGTACAGTGCAATTGAATAAAAAATTTACAGCTCAAGTGTGTCTCTAATTAGAACATAGAGATCAGCCAAAATAAATATTTGATATATGACTTCCTCTCTGCATTTAAATAATTTAAACAGCATTTCAAAATTGTTTTTCTAAATATGCGGATGGTTGAAAAAATGTTTTTAAGGTGGCTTAACAATGTGCAGATCTGCTAATATGCCAAATGCTTCTCCTTAAAACTGATTAGGAAATCTATTTACTAGGCGTGTCCTATTTCCTAAAAAGTGCAAAAGATTTATTTAACATCCATACTTAGTATAAGCAAAATAATAAGACTCCAGGGAGAAAAAAAAAAATACTACACCATATCTTGATTTTGGAAATGATCACACTTCTGTGAAGCTTATACCAAATTATATCAGGAATATATTAGTAAAGGGAATAATAGTATGCATTTGAAATACATCAAACTAAGAATCCATTTTACTGAGGTTTCTCATGCTTGATTCTTCTTAACATGTAAGCAAGAATATCCTAAAATTATTTGAGGATGTCTGTCACAGAATCACAGAATCACAGAATTGTATGGGTTGGAAGGGACCTCTAGAGATCGAGTCCAACCTCCCTGCAAAGCAGGCTCCCTACAGCAGGCTGCACAGGTAGGCGTCCAAGTGGGTCGTGAATATCTCTAGAGAAGGATAATCCACAACCTCTCTGGCAGCCTGTTGCGGTGCTCCATCACCCTCACTGTGAAAAGTTCCTATGCATATTGGTGCGGAACTTCCTATGCTCCAGTTTGTGGCCATTTCCCCTTGTCCTATTGCCACGCACCACTGAAAAGAGTCTGGCCTCATCCCTTTGCCTCCCACACCTTAGATATTTATAGACATTGATCAGATCCCCCCTCGGTCTTCTTTTCCCCAGGCTGAACAGACACAGGTCACTCAATCTTTCCTCATAAGAGAAGTGCTCCTGGCCCTTTATCATCTTTGTGGCCCTCCAATGGACTCTCTCCAAGAGATCCCTGTCTTTTTTGAACTGGGGAGCCCAGAACTGTCCATTTTGTAGGAAAGATACACAGAATTCACAGAATTTCGTTTTACTGGAAGTGCTGTATTGTTGAATAAGAAATGTCATGTATAAGGATTCTGTAAAATATGATATTAAGCAAACACATGAGAAACTTATTCTGCAGAGAGTCTAAAAAATGTTTCAGTGATTTGTGTTCGATATTTGAAAATGTTTGAACAAAACGTTAGAACTGCATAAGTGAAAGGGTTGAGTTATTTTGATTTAAAAATGCAGTTTAGTCTATATATGTTGTGTTGTTTATGTTTGCTTTTTGTACAGCAAATACCAAGCAACAAGTGTTTCCTCTGAAAATATTACTTTAATGCTGGCTTTACACATTCATGTTCTTCATATTTCCTTAAAGAAAGTAAATAAATTTTATTCCAAAGAAATTTCTTCCATGATAATGTAAAAATATAGCGTTTGTTGTTTCAAAACACAACTGCATCCACTAATGAGTTTTACCTTTTACTCACAGTCTGAATGTCAACTGCAAAAGATGTTGTGATAATTTCTTAAACCTTTCAATGCTTTTCACATGTGCTTCTGTTGCATTAATGATAGAAATTTAGGAAAGAATCCTGGTCTGATAGTGAAAGGAAAAGAAGGAATGGTTTTAAACTAAAGAGGGCAGATTTAGATTAGATATTAGGAGGAAATTCTTTACTCAGAGGGCAGTGAGGCACCCAGAGAAGCTGTGGATGCCCCATCCCTGGAGGTGCTCAAGACCAGGCTGGATGGGGCCCTGAGCAGCTTGGTCTGGTGGGTGGCAGCCCTGTCCATGGCAGGGGGTTGTAACTGAATGATCTTTGAGGTCCCTTCCAAAGCAAACCATTGTGTGATTTTCTGATTCTCTGATTCTATGAATGAAAATGCTGGAGTAACATGAGAATTGAAAACTCTTTACCTGCAGTTTGGTCATGTTGTTTTTAGCTGTGGAGCAAATTTTTCTCAATTTAAAGTCATATTTCAACAATGATATCCTCGGGCAGCCTTTTTCCTTCCCAGTTTCTGCTGACTTTTTATCCAAGCAAAAACTGCACATGGTACATATATTTGTGGATCAATATAAAATGTTGTGAAGCTGATAAGTTATTTTTTTACATTGTGGCTTCTATTGACTAGGTAACGAGAATTTGGGAATGGGATGGGGCAAGAATTTGAAAATAACTGAGATTGGATTTTTCAGAGCATTTTTGCAGTAGTCTAGGGAAAGTTCTAGAAGAACAATTTTCCATTTGCCAAAGCGACCAGGGCAACAGTTCTTCTCCCACACTATTTACCTGCCTTCTAGATCTCATTCTTCCTGTTTTTCCTTTTTAAGCTTTGTTATGTTTATATTTCTTCTCTGTCGGTCTTTTTTTTCCCCTTCTAATTAATAATTTGTGTTCCATAAAGTCCTTTCCTTAAAGTGGATCTCTTTTGTGCAGGCTCTCCGTAGGTGCTTTGTTTAATACTCCCTTCTATCTTCATTTTCACTGTTGCCTTAGTACTTTCTATCTTTCTCCACTCACTCCTTCCTCTAGTACTATAAACACACTGTTACATTTTTTCAGTACTGTAATCTTAATTTCACCATTTGCTCTCTGTTCACCTATGATAAAGACTCACTATACAGAAAAATCTGAGAATGTTTATCCCTTGTTACTCTAAAAATTAGGAAGAAGCATCCTCATGTTGGTACAGCTGAAATTATGCAGCTGAAAAAGCTCTCCTCTGTCTTCCTTGTCAGCTGTCAGAGGAAACACTCACTTCATTCCTCTTGCAAGCTTTGGCTTTCTACTCTCTCCTCAACTTGTTTCAGTGGTAGACTCTTTAATGCCATTTAGAGGCAGCAGCCCTAAAGTACTTTGCCACAGTAATAGACAATGTATATTACAATTGATTAGAAAATAAGTGTATGTTGTTGTTCAGATCCGGTTAAAGTGGCCTCCTAATTTAAAAGATTGTGTTGTTGAAGAAGACTGAAGATTGTTAGAAATAAATTTAGTTATTTTGCACTTAATGTATATCTATCATGTTGCATAGTCATGAATGTTTGTCCCTGTTCATTACAGTGAGTTGGACTAGATGACCTTTAGAGTTCCCTTCCAACTCAAATGATTCTATGATTCTATGATTCTATGATTATAAGCATGATGTTGGAAAGCACTGAGATTACACTTGGTCTAATGAACCTGACACTGAAACCAGTGGCACTTAGTAGCTGACCTAAAGGGTTCAAATTTGGGGTCTTTAATATATTCTGAAAAGAAGGCAGAAAATTTGTAGAAATTCAGCTGCTATTAATATATTGATAATCTCTCTTGAATTATATGGACTAGTGCCTGCTATGACTTGTTTTATAATCCACTCAGATGGAAGTGTTTTAAGAAGTCTCTTGATGTTGAGAAGATAAAAATTTTGTGATGAATATCTATCAAATGTAGCAAAAACCAGTTAAGAGTCTACACACAATATAGCAACAGCAAAAAATAAATGAATAATATTGGGGTGTTTGGTTAAAAATAATCCAGCATATTTAAAAGTAGCTGCTCTTTAAAAGTGTTCAAATTTCTGTGATTATGGTAGTAACTCCTAAATTTCCTTCATGATGGACCATTACTTGACACACTTTCTTCCTCCTTTTTTTTACTAAGGTTAAGGCAGTTAGCGACAGGATGAGGGGAAATGGCTTTTAACTGGAAGGGGGTAGATATTAGGAAGAAATTCTTTACTGCGAGGGTGGTGAGACACTGGAACAAGCTGCCCAGTGAGGTTGTGAATGCACCCTCCCTGGAAGCATTCAAGGCCAGGCTGGATGGGGCTTTGAGCAACCTGGTCTAGAGGGAGGTGCCCCTGCCTATAGCAGGGGGGATTGGAACTAGATGGTCTTAAGGGTCCCTTCCAACCCAAACCATTCTGTGATTCTAACTAATGGCTACTCTATCTTCAGTTCTAACAGAAAGAGTTTACACTACCCAGCAACTTCATGAAGAAGAGTCAAGATAAATATTTGCTGTAAGTTGTTTGAATTATGAATGTTGTAAATGTTCTCTAAAGAACTGAATATTTCAGAATAGGTAAGGTAATAAATAGAAAGTGAATCATTCTTCTTTCACTTATGTGTCAAATTTTGCAAATGCTTACTGTTGTATTCTGAGATGTTTTAAGTGTTCTTGAATTCTAGTGAACATAAAGATATATGAATTTCATTTTAGTTCAGCAGGAACTGAAAATATGCTTTATCTTTTCAAGTTATCTTGAAAATTTGGCTTACTGTTTTGAGAGGAAAAACCACTAAATCCAGTAAAGGGGTTTGTAGAGTTGATTTTCATTCATATTAATTATGTGTTATTTGCAGTGACTAATTGGTGAAGCGATTCTTAGATGGGTATGCATATCTATGGTGAGAGCTGGCAGAAAAATAATTATTTTTAAAACAAATATTTTAAGAAAAAAGATCTGTTCTTTTTATAGATTGAATTTGAGATTTGCTGACACTTAACAATATATACAATGGGATTTTTTCTCACTAGTAATTAACAGAGTTCAGTGGTACTAATTTTCTTTTTGATGGCAAGTACTAAGGTGCTGAAAATAATAATCCATCAGTTATAAATAGGAAATCATCTTGTGGATGATTTAATTTTTTGAGAGCAAAAAAATGAAGTTTAGGCCCTGAAATTTGACAGAGAATGGCAAACTTCTAAGCTGGTAAGTACTGTGGTTGAAGTTTGAAAACTGTGTGATCTGTGTATCACAGTGCTGCTTCAAATAGTTACAGAAAATTGTTTTTAAATTAGATATGATTTAGCCCAGGGATCTAAAAGATGGTAATATCTTCATCCTCTGTGGAAAACAAACAAAAAAAGGATATCTGCTATTTAAAACTGAATCTGCAAAACTCTTGAACACTTTTGACCTTACTCCTATGCACTTGTCTTCATCAATAAAAATTTCCATCACTTTAATTTGCCTTATAAACATCTCATCTTGTAGGCAGGTAACATACAGATTTTAATCAAAAATTCCAAAGTATTTTCAGAAAGCTTTTCTTCTTAGAAGTTTCACTTTCACTTCTAAGTGGACACAAATAATGCCACGTGATAAAGGTGGCCAATCTCAGAGTAAAAAAAGCAGTGTCAGCAGCATGTCCTTGTGGCTCAGAAGGTCAGTGGTATCCTGGGTTGCATTAAAAAGTGTATGGCCCCTCTACTCTGCCCTGCTGAGGACACGTTTGGTGACATTCTTTACTTTGAGTGTGACAGAGCACTGGAACAGGCTGCCCAGAGATGTTGTGGAGTATCCTTCTCTGGAGATATTCAAAACCTGTCTGAACTTCTTCCTGTAAATCCTACTGTAGGGAACCTCATTTAGCAGGAGAGTTAGACAGGATAATCCCCAGAAGTCCCTTCCAACTCCTATGATTCTATGACTCTGAAAGTGCCGAAAATTTTATCATGGATAGAAGTGTTTGAATTGAACTGTCACTGACAAAGCTGAAGGCATAAGCAGATTAATAAAAATCAGCATTTAAAATTGGAAAAAATGCATTATGTATGGTTGAAATATATAGACTGTTTTCACAGTTCAGTTAAGTCTACTCATAACTTTGGAGCTGACAAGCATTAAAACACTGACTGTCTTTCTCTTCATGTCTCTGACAGGACTGGGATTCAGAAGTTTCTGTTTCATTAATTCTACCCCAAAACTGATACATTTACTTTATTATTCAGGAAAGTTGCTATAGATTCATGTGATTTAGAGCATTTTTTTTTTTAGTCAATATTAAAAATACATTATATTCCATAATGCCCTCGGTAGGAGTTTGGACTACTCTGCTCCAATTCTCAGTCAACTGAACATGTATAAACCTGGAGGAAATCTGATCTGGATTAATTGATTTTGGATGTAGTTACTCAAACCATATAAAATATGTTCTGCAAATCTATCATCTGACAGTCAATCTCAATTGTTATCACATTTAAAATACAGAGTGTGTCACACTGGGGGTTTCACAGAAATAAAACGTGCCCTCTCTGGAAAAAGGCCACTCTCATAGTAATTTAAGTAACAAGATAGAAATTTCTACCTATTTAGAGTCTTGATAAATAGAATGCACAATTGTCTCATAGGTTCGTATTTCTTTCTTTCTGGAGTTAATTCTTAATTTCCTCAATTTAAGATGTTAAAAATAACTTTAATACTGCCTTGGAATATTAACTCGATTACAGGATTGAAATGGCTTTAAATGATCTCATAGGTTTTTCAGAGACAGAAGTTTTCATGACATATTATGTGGGAACATTGCAACACACAGAAACACTACTAAGACACTGCATTACTTTCCAGTACTGTTCAATAGGGACTTTAATAAAGTACATAATTTCTTCAAGCACATAAACTGAGTCTATGTCCAGTGGCTGCTGAGAATCATGGAACTGTAGAATATCCAAGTTGGAAGGGATCCATAAAGATCATCAAGTCCAACTTCCGGCTCTACACAGGACAACCCAAAAATCAGACAACATACCTGGTAAGATGTAGACAGTTGTTGGCAGATGGGTGCTTTGCACAGTGCGCTCAGTGGTGGCCATGTGTACGCTGACCTACCCAGCAGCATTCACGTTCATGGTTCTCGCAACCTCCATCTCTGCTGTGTTGTTCAACATCTTGTGCGGGCATAACGTAAGATTGTGGCACCCAATGTTCCTCTTCTTTCTCCTTTAAATATCAGATAGGTATAAAATATACCTGATTAAAGTAGTTAAACTGTTACATTTACATGTAATTACATTTAGTAAAACGTAAGATCATGTGTCATAGAAACTATGAATACAGATTGATTATTCAATTCTTACCATAATTTTTTTGACCATTATACGAAATTATAATTAATGTATTAAAATCAAATCACTCTTCTCCCCCCGTTTTTTTTTTCCAAAGTGTAAATGTTCCATACAATGTTGTGGAAAGCCAAATATTTATATGAATTACAATTCAAGAATTAACCAATTATTCACAGGGAACTAATTTGTATTAAATCAAATTTGATTAATTTCATTTCCCTGTTGTTTTTGTGTGTGTGTGTGTGTGTGTGTGTGTGTGTGTGTGTGTGCAGTTGTGTGAATAGTCACACTGTTATAAGAAGAAGGCAGAAAAACAGGAGAAGACATAGAGTCCAGGACAGGTGCTTTCAGTGTTTACCTCACTGTTACATACTAACCCAATATTTGCTAGTATCTGAGGCATGATACTGGATAGAAAGGACCTCTGCTCTGATCCTTTGTGGATTATTCTTGCACTCCAACATGGTATATAAGATAGCCATTAAAAAATCCTGAATTCTTAGATAGTTTAGAAAATTATTAAAGGCACACTCCAAGATCTTTAAATTATAATGATGTTTCCTTGAGAATCCTTTCATTTTTTTTCTAATACTTACTTGGTACATTCTGATATGTTACTCAATTGCTGTATCTAGAACAAGAATTCTGTCCAAATAGTTTCTAAATTTCTACTCAGCCTGAGTTTATAAAGAGTAACACACATCATATATTTCATTGAGAAAAAACCAGGCCAGCTTCCTAAGGCAGCATGAAACTGTGAAAAAGCATACTGAAACTGAATGAAAACTGTTCGTGAAAATAAGGTAGTAATAAATTTTAAAATCTTGTTTAAGGAAAATAAGAAAATATCAGTAGAGGAGTATATTTTTCTGAGTGATTTTCAGAGATACTACACACTTCGTTATATTCCATTTTTGGAAGGAGACAATTTTCTTTGGTTCTACAGCTTTCCTGCTTAAATATATATTCGTATAGCTTTGATTCTTTTGAAATACCTTGTGGAACCTGCTAACGTTGTGAAGAATAACTCATTTTAACAGCAAACATTTGCTCCATACTTTCAAGTATGTAGCAAGTATTGTCACACAAGAAGAATGCTTGTAGAGCATCTGCAGTAATTTTTAGTTGGGACACAAAACATCATGTCAGCATTGGCTAGGTATTCTTTGGATTTGGAAGGTGTGACAAGGCATTTGTATTCCAAGTTTTGCAGTTGAAACAGCTGCACCATGGTGATCAGCATTGTTATGGTTTTGTGATTTTTGTCGTCGGTATTCCACATCATTACATCATGTAAGGTACGGGCAGTTAACGAGTTAATTCCCTGGTTACTGCAAACTGCCTTTTTTGGTGTGGCTCTCCGAGGGGGAGGGGAGGAGGTGCACTCCCCAGAGGTCTTTGCATTGGAGGGGGTGGTGAAGCCGCCTGGGAGGTGCAGGGTGGAGAAAGCATGTGGTCCTCCTGCAGTTTACTGTGTAAGATTTTCAGCCTGTAAACTCTCTATTATAATTCTACTAGCCTCATTTTGATATATTTAGTAAAATTAGTTGTTCCTCCTCAGATTGGTGCCGCTGTTTTTGTGTTAGATCTGCCTACGAGTCCCCTGCTTTTCCCCTCTTCCCTTTGTTTTCCCCAGGGTGCAGCTCTGCAGCTTCTCTGCCGCTTTAGACGCCGGACTGCCCGGGGGCCGGCCCCTACTTGCCCGCAATTTTTTTTTCCTTCCTCATTTCTCGTTTTTTTTTTCTTTTGGGCCTGTCCCCCTTGTCACGGATGCAGACCCTTAGATAATACCGTGACAAGCATAAAGAACTAAATACATCTAGTCTAGTTACTGAAATAATTTGCAGCTTCAGTCTTTAATTCCTTTTCCTGATCTATACATTATACTTTGTTGTTGTTGTTGTTAAATCTTGGAATCTGACAACACCGTGGACAACATCTTAGTGTGACAAGTTTCTATGTTTATTAACTGAAATAAAGAAGAAACTATTCATAACACCTCTGCTTATCCATTATATGTAGAGCATAGAACCACAAACTTAAAGCTGAACCAGTAAGCTTTGGGACTGGAAAACTCTATAACTACATTACATACCCCATTGACCCAGCTAAT
This sequence comes from Numida meleagris, assembly GCF_002078875.1. Lineage (NCBI taxonomy): Eukaryota > Metazoa > Chordata > Aves > Galliformes > Numididae > Numida > Numida meleagris. Next base: position 90,897,435 of record NC_034411.1, on the reverse strand, counting down.
TCGACTACATATGTTGCCTCACTAATATATCAGAGAGTTAAGAGAGTTAAACTGCTATCAGAAACAGAATTCGTTCTCCATGGAGCTGGGTTGTGACAGCTAGTTCAGCATACACACTTTACACTACAAAAGTTTGGATTATAGGATTATGTTTATTCAATAAGAGGAGGAAGTCTCACTTATTCTGACTAGTTTTGCCTAGTATTTGTCAGTCTATTATGAAAAGACCTGCTTTATTGTTACAGGAAACCTCTGTCTTCATGGCTGATGGAGGCCTGAGGTTTTGAGCTGGTGGAGGTGCTTTCACATACCCTTGAATAAAGTAACTTAGTCTAGGAAAAAATGCAAAAGTCCTCTGGCAAAGGATCATCAATCTTGACACACTGGGCTTGTGTATCTCATCCTTTCTTACAAACTAACTTCACATTCATGTTGTCTAGTCCAGTTGGATGCATCAGGTGTTCTCCAAGAAACATTTCTAGATGGATCCCTACAGGAATTTGCCAGAGCGATGCCAGGTTTCTAGAACTCTTCAAATGTGAGAAAATAGACACCTAATATACAAACCTATTAGGAACAGTTTGGAGCTTCTAATGGAACTTGTGTTCTCCAAGTCATAAACTTGAAGTAGTTCTTTAGAATTTATAGGTTTCCAAAATTTAATTCTAACTGAAGTTCTTGATCAGAACATTGTGAAAAGATGTATATCAGATACATGTAAAAGAAAATTTACATATATGGACATGTCAAGCAAAAACTGAAATGTTGATCTAATCTCATTCGTTCCTCTGTGAGTAGAGGTTTATTTACTGGTATCTCTACTCTGTGCTGGTGAAACCTCAACTGGAGTACTGCGTCCAGATGTGGAGTCCTCAGTACAGGAAAGATGGATTGTGTCCAGAGGAGGACCCCAAAAATGTTCCACAGAATGGAACACCTCTCCTATGAGGACAGGTTGAGAGAGCTGGGGCTGTTCCCCCTGAAGAAGAGAAGGCTCCAAGGTGACCTGATAGCAGCATTTCAGTATCTAAAGGAGGGCTGCAGGAAAAAAGGGGACAGACTCTTTAGCAGGGTCTGTGGCAACTGAACAGGGGGAAATAGTTGCAAGCCTAAAGAGAGTAGATTTAGGTTGGATATAAGGGAAAAATATTTTACAGTGAGGGTGGTGAGGCACTGGAACAGGTTGCCTAGTGTGGTTGATGCCCCATCCCTGGAGACTTTCAAGGCAAGGCTGGATCAAACCCTGGGCAATCTGATCTAGCTGTGGATGTCCCTGTTCATTGCAGGGGAGTTGGACTAGATGGCCTTCAGAGGTCCCTTCCAACTCTAAGGATTCTATGATTCTATAGATGTTAAAAAGGAGTGACAAATTTTGAGTTAAAAAGAATTATTTTTTACAGGTTGGAGTACCATCATAGGGCTTATACTGGTCAGGATGGGAAGTTGGTATCCCATTTTGTAGATTAGGGAATAGTCTATTTCATAACAGAATTGCGAGAGTTTAGTACAGCAAACTTCTATAGCAATAACATTAGATGCTCTGTAGATTTTTTCCTGACTCCTATTCTCTTTTGGCCTATTTTCCACTTTCTTACTTTAATTTGGTGAAAAGCACTTTTTCTCATGCTGCTATGAGCAGCAGAAATTCAGAAAGCCTTTTTGAGCATGACATTCACTCCAAGAATGTCCGTAGGTACAGAAATTGCACTGATCTCGGATGGCCCCCGCTGTTTCTATGCATCAATAAAAAGGAATTTGTAGCAAATTTGGATTCACATCTGGAGAAATCCGTGAAACATCAATAATAAGCCAATGTGAGTATTTGAGAACTGCAGAACAACAACAATCTTTTATTTGTGGATGAAATAATTGGATCATATAATTGCTTGAGTTGGAAGGGACCTCTGGAGATCATTTAGTCTAACTCCCCTGCTAAAGCAGGTTCCCTACAGCAGGTTGCACAGGAAAGTGTCCAGGAGGGTTTTGAATGTCTCCAGAGAAGGAGACTCCACAATACCCTTGGGCATTGTTCCAGTGCTCTGTCACTCTCAAAGTAAAGAAGGTTTCCCCTGTGTTTGTATGCAACTTCCCATGTTCCTGTTCGTGCTCCAGAAAGTAATATTAGCCTGGAGAAGAGAAGATTCTGGAGATGCCCTATTACAACCTTTCAAAAAATTAAAGAGGGCTAATAAGAAAGTTGGAGAGAAACTCCTTATAAAGTAATTTAATGATAGAACAAGGGATAAATATTTTAACCTGAGAGTAGTTTTAGATTTGATATGAGGATGAAATTTTTCACTATGAGGATGGTGAGGCACTGGAAAGGTTGTCTAGAGAAGCTGTGGATGTTCTAAGCCTGGAAATGTTTCAGTTCAGATTGGGTGAGGCTTCAGGCTTTCAGTTCTAGTGGGTGATATCTCTGCCCTGACAGGTGTCTGGAACCAGATGATCTTAACGTTCACTTTCAACCCAAACCATTGTTTGATTCCATGATTCTCCAAAGGTCATATTCTTCAGAAAAGCACTCCTTTAGAGTGCTTGCATGAGTGAAAACTCAGAGAAATCCCTAATAAATATAAGCTACAGAGATAACATTGGACAAATATTTCTGTGCAACATCCAGACAGATTTAGAAATTTTATTTACTCTCCAACAATTACAATATGCTACTAAAATCAACTATATAAAAAAAAATCTAACATAACATTTATGAAGTTCTAACAATTTTTTCCCTAAAATAATCCAGGAAATATTTTTGAAGACTACAGTCAGCCAACACCAAACTGTTCTGAAAAAGCTTCTGAAGGTCATGTGTTTGAGCTCTGCCGCACTCTTCTGCTCAGCAAACAAGCAAGGAAAGGCATTTGAAGCCTGCATAATTTATGCAGGTCGGTGCTAGACAGAATGGGGAAGGAGAGTTTAAGCTAACAAGTTATTACTAATGAGTTCATTATGCAGATCTTTCCCTTTGCAGAAACTGCTCTTGATTCTTGAAACTCTCAGGTACATATGCACACATGTATTCTTATATACACATGCGCAAGCATAGAAAGAGAGAGAGACACAAAGAGGGAGAGATGTCTTTTTCAGATTAGAAAATGGCTTTAATGAATGTTGGTTTCTATTTTTTCCAGTTATGTGCCTGATTCTTGCTGGTCATGTGCCTATATGTGCTTAAACACCTTAACTCTTTCATACCAAAATAAATAAAAATACCATTTTTATTTATTTTTCTTTGATCAAAAGAGAATAATTTCCTTCCATTTTTATTTTTAATGATGACAGTGTAAACTCTGTAATACATCTTTACGATACATACAGGATATCAGAGTCTCCATTAAGCCTGGTTATTTACTTATAAAGGAACAATATAGTAACTGATCTACTATCAACATAGTAACTGATCTACTATATATACTCTACTAATAGCTTTACCAAACTTAATAAAAAAGAAGTTTCTTTTACATGAACATATATCCTCTCTTCACCATTCTATATGAGAGCTGAAAGTCTGAAGGGACAAATTTTCCTTCAGAAGGTCTTCAGTAGGCTCTCTCCATTGGATACACAGGCAAAATATGCATTTACTGAGGGAGTAACAGTTCAGTAAGTGAAACAGGCTAGATAGATCCCAGCCCCCTGTGGCTGCTGAAATGCCTTTTCAGCCGGCAGGTGATCCTGCAGCAACAGTGGCTTCTTACTCTGCTGTTTACACTGAGCAGTTCCAATTAAGGAGGAGGATTATCCCCTGCATGGGAGCTGGCAATGGTTCTAATGTCAGAATCATCAGGCGGATCACACAAAAAAATAAATTGCGAAGATGAAAAGCACTGACGTGATTGCACTTCAGCCAAGAAAAAGTAAATGGCAATCTAGGGTAACTAGTACAACTGGCTCTGACTGCTGGTTGCTGGCACAGGAAATAGTAGGCAGGTCTTTTATATACATAGGTTGCTCTGAAAGTAATGTCTCCTGTTTATTTCCTTGGAAGCTACAACAGATACAAATAGCACAACTACATTGTTTGATAGAGCAAATTCTCAGCTGCAAAACAGTATTTTTCACCACCATTAGGTATGGATTTTCACCAATGCTGAATAAGAGCCTTTATGTCGTGCTTGTAAATATCTGCACGGCCAACAGGAACATAGCTTGTATTTCATGTCATTGTCACCACTGCTGAAATGCAGCACCCACTGCCTCACTGTGCTCACATACACTGTTTGGTCTCCATAAACATTCAGCAAGTGTCAGTGAATATCAGTGGGTGCCATTTTTTTCACATGAAAGAATTCAGTTGCACATCTTTCCATCATATGTATTTCCATGCCAGACACCATTTTGTCAGACTGCGCTTCTGCTGCCATCTGTTGCATGGCAACAAAACTGAAAAGAATATTAGTGGGAAGGTCCAACCTCTACTGCCATACTATCAACATCCCCCCTCTGAGATCACAAGCCAGCATAAAACAGGAGGTATTACTTTCAGAGCAGCCCTCATATATATTTGGTATGTCCCTACATGTGATGATTGTGCCCAGTCTCTTTATTTGTTTAGCTGGAGTGAACCATAGCATAACATACATCAGTCATTTGACATGATTTGAAATATTCAATTAAGATACCTGCCTGCTTGTAAATATCTATCTAAATTAATATGGAAAAAAGAGGTTCTTCAGAGGGCAGCTTTACCTTCTTATAATTTGAAGTGCTTAATATTTGAGTCGTTGATTTCTATCTTTCTTTACTGCGTACTGAAAGACTGAAAATTAGATGCTTTGGTGACTAAAACTGTTACAGTGAAACCAGGCCTTACCAGATTGTTGTTACTAAGATAAAGTTATTGATCTGCTATGTTATTAACTTGGTTTTGCAAGAATCATAGAACAATACATCAAATGCATAAACTACAGACAAAAAAAGCATAGTTTTTCAAGTTTTACAGAGATAATCTACAGTTTATTAAGCTTGCAAAATATCATTCCAATTTTTTTATTATTTTTTTAATTGTTATGTAGGGAAAAAAAACAGCCAGAAGTAGCCTTACTGTGTCATTCCATGTAAAATTTATCTATATTAATTCCCTTGGTTCCACAAAGGAACAATATTACATTGAAATCAGAGGAAGTTCATGTCTTTAGAAAGTAAAATTTAATTTATATAAATGCCAATCTGAAAAGTCTGCTGATATTACAGACCCACTACTTTATAGGCAGCAATTCACATGTGAATGGGCCACACAGTTTATTAACTTGCCAAAAAAAAAAGTCCTTTTTAGTGTGTTCTATAGACATTTACTATAATCTTTGTTTCCATAATGACTGCTAGAAATCTTTTAATCATCTTCTGGTGCTGAATTCTTTATTTTTATGAAGCAAAGATAAGCCTATAGAATCCATATTTAAGATGTGATACTACTGCTTACCCATGAGAAGCTTCATTTGAAATGCCCTATGATATCTCAGAAATCCAATTGAATGAGAAAATACAGAAAGGATCTTGGAAGACATGCTCCTTGGGAGGCACAACTGAAAGTCAGGCATCTGAAATGATGCTAGACACCTATGTTTATGTAATCCAATCCTATTTCTGTGTTGTAGTTTAACCCAGCAGGCAGCTAAACACCACACAGCCTTTCACTCACTGCCCCCTCCCAATGGGATGGGAGAGAGAGAAAAAAAAAGAAGTAGAACTCATGGGTTGAGATAAAAACTGTTTACTGAAACAGAAAAGGAAGAGAGAAGTAATGCTGCTGTCCCCTCCCAGATCCTTTTGCCCCCCAGTCGCCTTGCTGGCAGGATAGTACAAGAAGCTTAAAATTTGAAATGTCTTCAGCCTCTGTACAGCACTGCTCAGCAGCAACTAAAACATCAGTGTGTTATCAACAGTGTTTTTCTCCTAAAGCCAAAACATAACATCATACCAGACATCATGAAGAAAATCACCTCTGTCCCAACTGAAACCAGGAGACCCTGGTACATGTGGATGGGCTATCAGTAAATGACTAAATATTTGGTCTCTTAGTAATGAACAGAATGCAGTCTTAACATAACTACAGCATTTGAATGTCAGGTAATTTACTTAGAGGTGTATTAAATAAGACATCCTGGGTTCAAGTTTTTGTAGGCATGAGCTCTTGTGCATATATATAAATATGTAGATAGATAGATGAAGATGACTGAGTTTATTCTTTCAGGGTTCTCACTGAAACTTTCCTGATCTTTAGTAGGAAGTCCTTCGTGTTCTGCATAGCACAGCAAAGACTTTTTGCCATCCAAAATGACACCTTCTATTCCCCAAAAGAATATAAGCGGCTCAAGGGGCTAGTCAAATTCTTGTGCTCAGATCAGTTCCCAGATTGGCACAGATCAGGTAGTCTTGTTACCCAAATTAATTTTCAGTCAAGAGTTAAACAGATATCAGACAACTGAAGAGCCAGAACTTGTATTTCTGAGAAAGTTAATGAAAGCTTCTTATAAGAAGCCTGGTCCTATCTACAAGATTTTACAACTCAGTCTTCAAATGTTGCTAAGCATGACTCTGAATATCTGATGATTCTTTCTATTCATAAAAAATATGCAGAATATGCACATTGGCATGCATAGACATCATTGTCTTGACTTGTAGATATTTATGTATATAAACTCATTAACTGCTGTATGGGAATTGCTACAGATTGAGCACCCGGTGAAGAGACACAGTCAGCCCTGGGAGCACAGGTGAAATCAATTTGGAACTTGATTCCACCCCTCCCTAAGCCTCATTTAAGGACTGGCTGCCACCAAGGAAGAATTTTGACCTGGAATCCTTTTGGAATGTTCAGGGAGCCCTGATCCTTAATGTGGGTAAGCAAATCTTTCTTTAACTGCATTGTAATCATCACTCCTTTTTGGGTAATTTACAACTGGTTATCTGCCACTGCCTTCCCCTACGTCCCCATATATGGATGGGGCCATATGTTTTTTTTTGTGTGTGTGACTCACAACTGATCTACTTATGGCTGAAATTTTTGTCTTTTCCATGCTTATTGATGTGGAACATACGAATGAAGAATTTTCTGAAAAAAAAAAAAAAAAAATTAAGCAACAGGAAGTTGAGAATATCTTTACATTGAGGAACTCCAGTGTAGACTGCAAAGGAAAATAAACCTTACTTCACTGCATGACTTCTGTAAGACCACAAGCCTGGAATTATATAGGAGGTAAGAACAATTACAGATATGTACTTCTAGTTTGCTTTAAACAGGATAGCAGTCTCCACTGTGGGAGAATTGCCAATATAGCCTACAGATGATGTTTTTGGTCAGCAGGAAGATTATTTTAGTGTCAGGTTGGAAGATTTAAAAGTAATTTGTAGAATTGTTCAAGTATGGTCCCTCTAAAAGTGAGGGACAGCAATTGTGTCAGATCAGCCATGTATTATTCTTTAAAACACTTAAAAAATTTTTCACTTTTCATTTTTAACATTTACTAGCTGTTCAGTACTGATAACAGATTATCAATGTTAAATGCTGTGGAATTTCTATGTTGATTTGTTGCAGAGCAGTGCGCCCGGGAGCACGTAGCCACCGTAGCTAATGATTCACTAATGACTTACAATGTAATCCTAGATGAAAGAAATAGATTGATAAGTACAGGTGCAGGTGCAGTGGTGTGTGTAGTACGCTACAGTTTAGCAGGGTGTTCTGTGCTCGAAAATTGCTAGGGAAACACCATTGTTCTTTGATGCGCTCGGTTGCATGAAACTTGGATTCTGTAAACAGGTATACTATATAAGATGGTTTGTTGCTACAATAAAGTTGAAGCTGCATGAACTCATATTGAGTGTCAAGCTTCCCGCGCTACAGGAGGGTAGCCCTGGGGAACGTGGGGAGTTTCCCAACATTGATTAGGTAGGAAGTAAAGATTATAAATAGACAACAAAGTTAACAATGGTATGAGTAGGTGATAGTATAACAACTTCTTAAAAAACATTGCCCAGCTCAGCAGTATCAAAATGGCATTAACTCCTAAATTCCAATCCGAATTATGAGCAATGAAAGTAGTTCAGGCAAAGAAGCAATTTTAAATTTTTCACTGAAAATAATTAAACTTGTACAAGACTTTAGAGTTTAAATTGGTGGTGTGCAAACAGCTTTTTACCTCAGTGTGATCCTCAAAATAGTTATATTTCACAAATACACTTTGGTTTTAGGTGTTGAAATATTCAGTGTTTAATTACGTTAGAAATAAATTTTTGTTATGTAAGGAAAACATATTCAAAACAGCCAGTGTATATTATGCTAGTGCTTCTCTTTCATATGAGCAAATGTACTTTTAAAGGTAAATGGATTTATGATTCCGTAAAACAATTTGTTGATATACATACATCCTATGAATGTGTATGGCTACCAAATAATTCATTATAGGCTGTAATTTCTACATTAAATATTATCTTAGATATTCTGTTAGAACTGTATTTCAGTAATATTAACTGAAAAGGAAAACATAATGTAAGTGACACATAACAAACATTCACAGTTAACTTCTATTTCATGAGTAATTCTTTCAAACTCCAGAGGACTACTGGTCATATGTAATTAAGCACATGTATTTGCAATTCTATATCCTGCCTTTAGCTGTGAGAGAAATGTCATTCTGGTCTGACACGGGAAATTGCTTCACATCCCTACTTAAGCAAACCTCCCTTCTAGATTTTAAAGGATAGCATTCTGAAGGAAGGAGGTGGCATGGAAGGGAAGGAGATATGTGCGATTACTCGACTCCGTTTTACAAAGCGCTGTGTGTGTGTGTGGGAATACTGGTCTGGTCTGATAATGTGTAACCATAGCAACTGCTTCAGAAGCCAGAGGTGGAAATAGAATATTAGGGATCTCCTTTGTTCAGACACCATTGCAGCACAAAATGAACAAAGGGAGAAATAAGAGTGGTACACACTCTTGTTGTGTCCCAAAAACCTCACTAATGTAAATTTGAGAAGCTGCACTTTTCCATCCTCTACTGAGACTGTAAAAAGTTTCTGCTTTTTTAGACAAATTCTAAAATAATATAACTAAAATATTTGAGTAGAGGACGTAAGATTAGAAGTGTAGAAGAATCTTCATTGAAGTGCTTAATTATGCCAAGAAGTTATTCATAAGGCATGTGTTTTTCCTATCTTAAATTTATTTAGCCAATTTAATTGTGAGGAATTGGTGTGTTGTTTTTTTTTTCCAGCCATGGGATACAAATGATGTTAATGTTTTTGCTTTCATGTGTAAGAGGCAGCCTTCAAAAGTGAAATGAGTACTGCAATATGCGTTCTTCTTGTGTGCACAAAGCCCTTTCCTTCAAACACTTTGAAGAATATACATCTTTTTCCTAAGGGAATTGCTTCTAATAAGAAAATCTGAATTTATGATAACTCACTTCTCCAGTTAATTTTATTGCAGATGCTGATTTTTCTGTTTGGAAGTCTTGTGGATCAAACAATAACTTTGTTAAGAAATCTTTTGCAGTATTCATAGAAATGCTGAATACCATTCTTAACAGTACTATACCATGCTATTGGGTTGTTCAATCAGCCAAAGCATATAGAATTCTATAATTACAGAATCATAGACTCCTTGAGGTTGGAAGAAACCTCTGGAATTCCTCTTATCTAACCTTCTGCTCAAGCTGGATCATCCAGAGCAGGTTACCCAGGACTGTATCCAGTCAAGATTTGATGATCCCCAGGGATGGAGGCTCCACAACCTTCCTGAGTCACCATCCTCATAGAAAAAATGTTTTCTGTTTGGTGGAATTTCATGAGTTTCATTTTGTGTTCATTGTGTCATGTTCTCTTGCTTTTAAGCAGACTTTGTGCCACTCATAACCCTCTGAGACAAGTAGTTTAAACAATCTGCTTCACTGTCCATTTATCTAACCTGTTCTTCCTCAATTTGTCTATGAGAATGCTAGAAACAGTGTACAAAAATCTACTAAAGTAGATGTAAACAATACAGTGAACATCTATGAAATTGAGGTAATATTTTGCATTAGATAGAAGTATATGTTCTGCAGTTTTTATTTATGTTAGCTTTACTGATTAATTGTATTATTTAACCAATATTTACATGTGTTATAAATAATTGAGCTGATTTGATGTATTATTAACTTGGAGTTTTTATAATGCTCTGTAAATATTAACATTTCATTGAATTATCACCAAAGATGGAACATGTTGTTCAGGGCCTAAAGAAGCACTTGGACTCTATACTTCAGGTTCAACTACTTAAGCATGAGCATAGTAACTGACATTTTAAAGAATGCTGATATGGTTACCCAATATAAGCAGACAGAAAGCTTAGGGTAAACAACTGTAATATACCACGTCTCACACATCACATTTGCTGATGTTGGGACTTGTTAAAACTTGAAATTTCCAATGAAGTCTGTACAGAAATTTGAAATTCTTTTGGTGGGAGTTTAGCTTTCCTTGTGCGCAAACATGAATGTGAACCATCAGTCTAGAACCCTCATGATTCCTAGTTGTTTTTTTGCCAATTTTTGCTTAGGTTTTTCATATGACTCTGATTTCAAATAGAAATGTGAATTTTGGTTTGTCTTGTAGCACAACAAATAAGCATTTTTCTCTGCCAAATGTTCCATCTGCTAGTTTGAACTTGCACAGATAAATTGCTGTCAGAACCTGAGCTCACCCTGGACTCAGTAATGTAGATTTATCCTTAAAAACTCATGGGAAAAGGAGCCATTTCCAGGAAAAAAAAAATGGGAAATAACATTGTGGTGATTTTTTTTCAGTTCTAAAGATGTTAATTGTTACAATGCATCTGCTAAGGAAAGTGACAAAAAGAGATATAATAAGGAATTTGTTACATGTATACATTTCCATTTTGTTTCTCTACATTTACATCCATATTTCCTTGTCAGTGGTTTATGGGCAGGTTCAGCCTGGTTCCGTGATGAATGGGGTGGGGGATCCATGGACCCACGCCTTGGGAAAGGGAAAAAGGGTAGGGAGATGGGCCTAAAAACAAAACAGCAGCAATGACCTAAGGAGAAACAAACTAATTTACTAATTAAGATATCAGAATGCAAAATAGCTTAAATTGTAATTATACTGTATTATATTGAGCTAATAAATCCAATAAAATGAGGGAGAGTGTCTAAAATTAATGTAGGCCTTACTCTAATACTGACAGTGAGATGGCTAGGGAGTGAGATGCTGCTGGGATGAGAGATGGGAAGAGGGAAAGTTCTTGTGATATGTGAATAGTTTTACCTTTCCCTCTGACTGGAAAATGGTAACAGGTCAGCAAAGTCCTCTGGGGAATGTAGTAGTTCTTATCTTCTGGGAACCAGGTACCTGGAACTATCCATGATCCAATTGGAGCATTAACTCTAACTCCCAGAACACTACATGATGCTATGATGTGGAATACTGATAACCAAAAATCATGGCATTCCTTTAATTTTTTTAACCTAAACAATATGAAAATATGACAGTGAGCTGCCACTTAGAAGGATCATGATTTTTCAGATACTGTAGGATGAAAGATTCATCCAGATGAGATGGCATCCCTTCTATTGTGTCAACTGTACCACTCAGCTTGGCATCATTAGCAGACTTGCTGAACATATGCTCAAATCCACTGTTTATGTTATTGCTGAAAGTGTTGAAGAGCACCAGCCCCAAGACAGACCCCTGGGGGGCACCACTCATGACCAGCCTCCGTCTAGGAGTGTCAGTAGTATTTTTTCCTTAATGGTATTATTTGGTTTATATTTTTATTCTTGCCTCCAAAATTGGAGATCACAAGAGGGTTTATCCCCCACACTTCATCTTATGATTCATTCTCATAATTGAACGTGCAATACTGGCATTGCTGCTATCAATATCTAGGTTTCCCCACAGGAGAAGCAAGGCCATACCACCTGCTCTACTTGTTTCCCTTGAGCTACTATATTTAGACATGTAGCTGCTCATTTCACAAATTTTGTGAGTACTTGTAAAACAAAATGTTTTGTCCTGGCTGGAACCCCTGTCTCCAGCTCTAGAGTTTTCTCACAATTTGCGTTTAATAGTGTAAATGCTGATCTTAATAAACAGCACTTCAGTCACCAAGAATTTAGGGTCTCATTAGAGAAAGTAGGATTAGATAAAGAACACCTTCCTAGTCTGTATATTCAAGCCAAAAACAGTACTATCTATCCTCAATTTATTTTTCATCTGGTAAGTAACATCAGAAATTCCCTAACTTTAAAGAAATGTTACAAATTTCTCTTTTGACAAGAAGCTGTATTTTTTCATTTTTGTCTCATCATTTCTCTCTCACTGCAAGTTGCATGATGATTGCACTGCAATTATTTGACTTGACTAAGTAATGGAAGCAAGGCCATTCTGAAGAAACCTGAAAGTAATGAATCTTAGATGTTACTAGGAAAAGTTATAAGAAATTTCTGTTGTTCATATTGAACTTTTCAGTTAAATTGTAAATATGGAAGGGGAATTCTGAAATCTAAGGCTGAAAACAACTCCTTAAAAATACAGTAATTAAACTTTTCAATTTATAGTAAGAGAAACAGAGAAAACAAAACGTAAAACCTAAAATAGGCATGTTTGCATATGTAGTGAGGACTGAGAACTCAAACTGGTATAGAATCATAGAATTAGCTAGGTTGGAAAAAACCTACAAGAACATCTAGTCCAACCATCCACCTACCACCAATATAACTCCACTAAACTATGTCTCCCAGCGCTATATCTAAATGTTTTTTTTAAAACCTCCAGGGATGGTAACTCAACCACCTTCCTGGGCAGCCCATTCCCGTGCCTGACCACTCTTTCAGAAAAGTAGTATTTCCTAATGTCCAGCCTAAATCTCCCCTGATGCAACTTGAGGCAATCCCCCTTGTCCTGTCACTAGTTATGAGAGCTGGGGCTGACCCCCAGCTCACTACAACCTCCCTTCAGGTAGCTGTAGAGAGCAGTGAGGTCTCCCCTGAGCCTCCTCTTCTCCAGACTGAACAATCCCAGCTCCCTCAGCTGCTCCTCATAAGGCCTGTGCTCCTGCCCCCTCACCAGTTTTTTTGTCCTCCTCTGAACACACTCCAGAGCCTCAATGTCTTTCTTGCAGTGAGGGGCCCAAAACTGAGCACAGTATTTGAGGTGCAGCCTCACCAGTGCTGAGTACAGAGGGATATTAACTTCCCTACTCCTACTGGCAACACTATTTCTGACACAAGCCAGGATGCCATTGGCCTTCTTGGCCACCTGGACACACTGCTGGCTCATGCTCAACCGAGCATCGACCAATACCCCCAGGTCAGTTTCCTCCACAAAATCATCCAGCCACTCTGCCCCAAGCCTGTAGTGTTGCCTGGGGTGGTTGTGGCTGAAGTGCAGGACCTGGCACTTGGTCTTGTTGAACCTCATCCCATTGGCTTCAGCCCAGAGATCCAGCCTGTCCAGATCTCTCTGTAGGGCCTTGCTACCCCCAGGCAGATCGACACTTCCTGCCAGCTTGGTGTTGTCTGCAAACTTACTGAGGGTGCTCTCAATGCCCTCATCCAGGTCATCAATAAAGATATTGAAGAGGACAGGCCCCAGCACTGACCCCTGGGGAACACCACTCGTGACTGGTCACCAGCTGGATTTAACTCCATTAACCACCACTCTCTGGGCCCGGCCCTCCAGCCAGCTCCTTATCCAGCAAAGAGTGTACCTGTCCAAGCCACGGGCTGCCAGTTTCTCCAGGAGAATACTGTGGGAGACAGTGTCAAAGGCTTTGCTGAAGTCTAGGTAGACCACATCAACAGCCTTTCTCTCATCCACCAGACGGGTCACTCGATCATAGAAGGAGATCAGGTTGGTCAAGCAGGACCTGCTCTTCACAAACCCATGCTGGCTGGGCCTGACCCCTTGGTTGTCCTGCAAATGCTGCATGATCTCCCTCAGGACAATCTGCTCCATAACCTTCCCTGGCACTGAGGTCAGGCTGACAGGTGTCATGGTTTTATGATTTTCGGTTATTGGTATTCCACATCATAACATCATGTAGTGAATGTACCTGGTTCTCAGAAGAGAAGGACTACTACAGTCCCCACGGCACTTTGCTCCTCTGTTACCATTTTCCAGCCGGAGGGAAAAGATAAAAGCTCGCAGTATAAAAACTTGCAGATCACGAGACCTTGTCCCTTTTTCCACCGTCTCTCGTCTTGGCAGCACCTCGCTCTCCAGCCGCCTTATCGTCGGTAGTAGAGTAAGGCCTACCTTGATTTTGGGACATTCTCTCTCTCTGTATTGAATTTATCAGCTTAAATTGTAATTATATTGTATTATAGTGTGTTGTTTTGCATTCCGATATTTTATTTAGTAAATTAGTTTGTTTCTCCTCAGATTGTTGCCGCTGTTCTTTGCTCTCAGGGCCATCTCCCTACCCTTTTCCCCTTTTCCCGGGACGTGGGCCCTTGGGTCCCCCGTCCCCTTTGTCATGGAATCGGGCCTAACGCCCGTAAACCGTTGACAACAGGCCTGTAGTTCCCTGGATCCTCCTTACAACCCTTCTTGTAGATGGGAGTCACACTGGCAAGTCTCCAGTCTTCTGGGACCTCTCCAGTTGACCAGGAACGCTGATAGATGATGGAAAGCGGCTTGGCTATATCCTCCACCTGCTCCCTCAGCACTCTGGGATGGATCTCATCTGGCCCCATGGACTTGTGGCAGTCCAGGTGGAGTAGTAGGTCTCTGACCGTTTCCTCCTGAATCGTGGGGGGGTTTATCCTGCTCCCCATCTGAGACTTCCAGGCCAGAGAGTAGAGTACTCTGAGAATAACTGGTCTGACTTTTAGAGACAGACATAAAGAAGGTATTGAGAACCTCAGCCTTTCCATTGTCCTCAGTGGCCACATTCCCAGCCGCGTCCAGTAAAGAATGGAGATTCTCCTTGGTCCTCCTCTTATTGTTAATATATTTGTAAAAGAGTTTCTTGTTCCCTTTTATCCCAGCAGCCAAACTGATTTCGAGCTGGGCCTTTGCCTTTCTAATTTTCTCCCTGCACATCCTAACCACCTCTTTGTACTCTCCCTGAGTTGCCCGTCCCTTCTTCCACAGGAGGTAGATTCTCTTTTTCTCCTGAAGCCTCAGGAAAAGCTCCCTGTTCATCCACGCCGGTCTCCTTCCCTGCCGGCTCATCTTGCGGCTCAGGGGGACAGCCTGTTCCTGCACCTTCAGGACTTCCTTCTTGAGGAGTGACCAGCCTTCCTGGACCCCTTTACCCTCCAAGACCGAATCCCAAGGGACCCTCCCTACCAGTCTCCTGAACAATTCAAAGTCTGCCCTCCGAAAGTCCAAGGTAGCAGTTTTGCTGTCCCCTCTCCTGGTTCCACCAAGAATTGAGAACTCTATCATTTCATGGTCACTATGTCCAAGACAGCCCCCGACTTCCACATCTTTCACCAGACCTTCCCTGTTTGTAAACAGTAGGTCTAGCAGGGCACCTCCCCTGGTAGGTTCTCTCACCAGCTGCAGAAGGAAGTTATCTTCCATACACTCTAGAAACCTCCTAGACTGCTTCTTCTGCGCCATGTTGTATTCCCAGCATATATCGGGGAAGTTGAAGTCCCCCATGAGGACAAGGGCTGGCGATCGTGCAACTTCTGCCAGCTGTTCATAGAACGCCTCAGCTGTCTCTTCATCCTGGTTAGGCGGTCTATAACAGACCCCCACCAGGATGTCTGCCTATTCAGCCTTTCCTTTGATCCTAACCCACAGAAGTTCAACATTATCTTCCCCAGTTGCAAGTTCGATAACATCAAAACACTCTCTAACATAGAGAGCCATGCCACCACCCCTCCTTCCTTGCCTATCCTTTCTGAAGAGCTTGTAGCCATCCATCACAGTGCTCCAATCATGGGAGCAATCCCACCATGTTTCAGTAATGGCAAGTAAGTCATAGTTTGCCTGCCGCACAAAGGCTTCCAGCTCATCCTGTTTGTTGCTCATGCTGTGGGCATTGGTGTAGACGGACTTCGGCTGAGCCCCTTGCCTCACCCGTAATCCCAATGCTCCCCTGGGCACACCTCTTTCAGGTCTGGTTTTATCCCCTTCCTCTCTAGTTTAAAGCCCTCTCTGTAAGCCCTGCCAGCTCCTGGGCAAGGATCAGTTTCCCCCTTTGAGACAGGACAGACCCATCAGCAGACCTCAGGCCTGGTGCCGAGTAAACCGCCTTGTGATCAAAGAACCCAAAATTCTTGCATTTGCACCAGCCTCTCAGCCATGTGTTTACTGACTTCACTGACTACAGTAGCACACAGAAAAATCAGGCCAATTCATTTTTATATAGCAGAAGCTAAGAGGATAGAGTGTGTATTTTACGAGAAGATAAGATGTATAAATCTAACTGGAGTAAAAGCACAGCAGTAGGAGTTTGAATAGTTTAAGCATACAGGAATCTTCAGGATGGAGGGACAAATCTAATTTTAAAAGTAAATAAATTGTATGCAATTGAAAAATATTATTGTTAAGAAAGCATGTCATCACAATCCCGGTAATATGCAAGAAATTGGGCACACAAACAGTTACATGTGAATTTGTGATTATTGAACATTGATGATTACTGCAAGGTGGAAAGGGATAGGAAGCTTATGAGTAGCCAGGAATACGTGTAAGACAAATGAGAGGGGGGGGGGGGAAAGAAAGGACCTTTTCTTTCCTTAGTTTTTTTTTTTTTCAGAACACCTTGTCTCTCTAAGCCCAGATCCCATCGCAGCAGAGGATCCTACTATTTGGAGTGCATACTATGAGATGAAGCCTAACTTCTTGTGTATCAGTGTTATGCTTATCAAAAGACAGTGCCACAGCTTCTCAGGAAGGTTACTGGCAAGATGAGTGAAACTACATATGGACAGAAGGAGAGGCAGAATGGGGCTAAAATATCATGGTTTTGTTAAAAAAGGTTTTTAAGGGACTGCAGGGAATCTCTAGTCTGGTAGACACCATAACTGAAGCCCAAGGCAAAGGCAGCACTGAGCCTCAGCCTTGTACCACTGAGTGACCCTCCTAATTCAGCAGTGTTCTCATATTTTCCTTGTTTACTCTTCTCCTAACAACGTAGCAATAGAAATTTTTCTTACTGTCTTTGATGTCCCTTGCAAGCAACAACTCACATTGAAGTTTGGTGGCTCCAACCTTACATGCCTAGGTAACATTTCTAAATTCGCCTTTTTGTTGCATATTATCTCCTTCTTCTTCCTATATACTGCTGATGTAAGTGAAGCATTTTCAAAGTGTCTGGAATTCAGAAAAGTAAGTTTTGCTACTTGTGAAGTGTGAATGCAGACGGTTTTCATGAGTACATTAAGAACTTATGCAGCATTCCCCAGCTGAATTTGTAGTGCTGAGGATATATTGGAAAATTTATTTCCCATTTTTTAACATTGCAGGTTTAGAAGATAGAGAAGCTGATAATATTTGCATGGATTCAGGATGATATTAGATTCAACTATGCATTCTGGCTAAATGAATAAGCAGTGTTAATTTCAACAATAAAGAACAGTATTAATTTCAAAAAATAAAGAATTGCAATTCATACCTTAATTTATGATGAAATCAACTTGTCAATTCCTTTCATAATTTCAGCATGACTGTTCATCTGGGCAAGCCTTGCAAAGTATCAAGTGTATAAATGATTATTTTCAAATAAACTGACAACAGGGTGGACTCCAAAATGATAGTACTATTGCTTAAATAAGCTTTATGTTTTAAGTAAATAAAATTGGAGGTAGCCTTCCAAACATTTTTCCTCATCAATCTCTTCAGTCTTTACTAAGATCAACATAGACTGAGTTCTTCTGAAATCCACTTCTACTCTTTACTAGACAAAGTATATTTTCCATGAAGAATATGCAAAACCAACAGTTACTGCCTTCATAAACAGAAAAGCACATCACACATCAAACATCTCAGAGACATACCTGTTAAAGACTTCCTTGGAGAGTTTGTGCAGTTTTCCTGGTAAAAAGAAATAAGTTTCCCATTTAAAATATGCAATGCTGATTTGTGGATGGTGTGCCTCTGTGCAAGATAAAGCAGACAGCAGAGGTAATGGTTTATGAAATGTTGTTCATGCTCTGCAGTGTGATTAATAGTCTGAAAGAGGTTGAAAGTGGAGAACAGAAGTCCTTTGTATGTCTGTCTATCTAACCATGCATCTGTGGCGCTTACTGAAGTTCAAATTTTTCAAAGCAAGTTTATCAGCTCACACTGCTGGCTGATGTTGTCCACCAGGACCCCCAAGTCCTTCTCTGCAGGGCTACTCTCATGGAGATCTTCCCCCAGTTTGTATAAATAACTGGGATTGCCAAGTTGCTGATTGTTGTAGTGACCTGGTCATTGCCACCAAGAATACCCTGCAAAATGCTGTGTGACCTGAATTAACCAGCCTAGGGATTCCTTCAGTGTTACTGTAATTCAAATAAGAACATAGGCTGTCCTTTTCTATTTACAGTCTTAACCCTCATCACAGCACTATAGTGCTGATTCCAAGTATTTTAGAGATAAGCTTAGCACCAGATGACTCAAAATTTGAGGTGTAGTTGTTTTTCTAGACAAATAAAGTGTCCTACATTTCTACTAGCTTTGTCTTGTTAGTAAGATGTCAATTTCTATAACCAACACAGAGAAGAATCACTTCTGTCAGCTGTGAAAATTGACATAACTGGTATAATTCACACATCTACACCTTATTGAAGAGACAATGAATTGTATATACATTCAAAGAGAATGTCATTTGATAGCAGAGCTGACTTCTGTCTGTTTATGGCTCTGCAGCATCTGCACCATGGATCAGATGGGCAGAGTGCAGATATTCACAGAAGTGATGTGCCAGTAAGCCCTTCAGCACAGCTCAGAGAGAGTAAATGGAGACAGCTGGGCTGCCGAGAGCCTAACCTATGATGGCAGGCTCAGTCACTCTTTCTGAAGGCAGTCCTTCTGTAGCAGAGAGAAGTATCATTTGTTTGCAAACGTGTAACTTAAACTTAAAAAAAAAAAAATCAATTTTCAGTATTTAAATGTATATAATGTTCAAGAGCATTCTTTTTTTGTTCTAATAAAATCTAACTTTGAAGATTGCAAGCCTTCAATGTTACTTTTTTTTTTTTTTTAACTCTAGTTCGGTGTTGTGTTATCAAACACTTTGTCATATGGGAAGGTAACACATATAAATACACATATCTACCACTAACCCAACAGTCTCACATACGCTTCTTTAAAACTCTAAGTTGCTCAGCTCAGGAGTAGAATAAAAATAGAATCAGATAGAATAAAAGAAAATGCTTTGCATGTTATGACTTTATTACAATAGCAAAGTGCAGTGTAGAGCAAACCAAAAAGGAGTATGACAGCAGGGACACTGCAAAGTAATAAGTTTGATCATTTCATAATCCTTAACTCAAAAAAGAAATGCTAAAATAATTCTTCCCTCTCCATTCTTTCTTTGCTTCATTGTCACAAGATCCTAAATGCCTTTATGCCTCTGTTTTCACTACATGCAGAATATTTTATGTATCTTGGACACGCATTTTTTTCTACTACTTCTTGTGGTCTAAGCTTGGTTCAATTTCAAGTTTTCATTTCTGTGATGACCAATTACATCATTTTCAGTTTATGTTTATTCCTTTGGGGCTTTTACCACTTTGTGTTTTTAAGTTCCTGCTAACATGTTTCTGGTCCTTGATTCATCAGAATCTCTCCGGTTTTACCCCCCCAAATTTAAGAAAAATAGACCACTTTCCCTCTTGTAGAGTCCCATCACAGCAAGTAGGCAGTATATTAACGTACCAAGTTGCCATATTTTGGACTGATACATATCTTTTTCTGCCTATTCACTAGAAACCATAGTCATTTCCTTGTTCCTCTACCAGCACTGTACTGCTGATTAATTCTCTTTTCTACTTTGTATGTAACTATGGTGAAGACTCTGAGGATACATTTTGTGCTTTGTCCTCTACAGGGATCACAGGTGTAAAATAAACTGCAGGGAACAGAAATTCCACTAATTCAATAATGAGGTTATGTAACTCAAATGCTTTTCTAGGTAACATCAAAACTAAATTTTCCTTACTCATCTGTTGGAAAACTACTTGAGAATAAATACAGCCCCGTTGTACTCTCCCTGTGGGCTAGTAACACCAGACACAATGACTTGTTTATACCGGGGTCTTTTTGTAATTTGATCAAGGTCAGGACTTGGACTCAAACACCTTCATATAACTGTGTATACTATAAAGTATCACCATGGTCTCATAAGAATTTCAGCTGGGATCAGCTAGCTAACTCTGTAGCAGTAAAATTTTACATGGTCCAGCAACCTCTGGATGCGGCTGTCCTACTCAAAAGAGGAGCAGATTCCAGTTACACAGATGTAAAACATGCCATCTCTGTTGGCTTCAGGCCTAAAGAAAGTAAGCAGTCCAATTTATTTACTAATATAAACATGGTTGATAAAAAACAACTGTATTCAATCAGCAATTTTCCAGAGAGTGTATTCACTACTCTGCTAGTCTTTTGTGTTGCATTACTCTTACTCTAAGAGGAATATAGTATTGCTCCTTTTTAACTTTAAAACTGTTGTTACCTTGAAACCCTGAAGTTATTCTAGCTCTTACTTATTCTTTATTATTATGATTGATTTTCTGTGCATTTTAGAAATGTTAAATTGTTTTCATATTTAATATCTTTTTTATTATAGTTTTGTCTGAATGATGTACTTTTTTTTTTTTCCTTGGTTTAGTTTCCTCTGGTTTGGTATATTCTTAATTTGTATCTAGTTATTTTGGCCACCTGGACAGTTTCTTGTCTCTCTTTCAAGATAACTAAATTAATTCTTTTCAATTATTTTTCAAAAGATTATTTAACATTTCCTTTCTTTTTTCTTTTTTCTTTTTTTTTCTTTTTTTCCTTTTCTTCTTGGAAATATCAAGGTAAAGTTAGCACAGAAATTCTCCCCACTTAATCAAATATCTTAGATAATCTTTCTCTCACTAATATCTCCAGATGCGCATAGAAAATCCCACTGCTTTTTGGTCTCATATTACAGATCATCACTTCCTATTAAAAGAATGGTGAAGATTTGGTGTTGTTGTTTGGTCATTTCTAATATAAACACCTAATTTGATATTTCAACTACAAATGCACCAGACTTTCAGTTTCATGGAAATACAATGTAAGCATTTGGTACATTTTCCCTCCAAAACAAACAAACAAACCAAACACGGAAGATCTATTCATATATAGATTAAAACCATGGCCATGTACATTGCTCTGTTTGAGAGCATCAGCATATTCAGCTCATGATCTATCTTTATTTTTCACATACTGTTTTGGTTAGAAAAAGACATTACTGACCACGCAGATGCCTCGTATTGTATACACAACAGATTTTCATCCACTATGTCTAGCAGCACAAAGTCTGCAGCTCTTTCTTAATGTTGTATGTGTGAAATTATGATTTGTTGGGAAAATAAGGAAGTACATTGCCTCTGATTTTTCCTTTCTTTGAAATCACTCAGCTTTTGCTGTTGCTATTTTTCATTATTCATTTTGAAATTATTCAACACAACATGTCTCTATTCCCTCTCATTTTGGTTAAATCAGCAAAAGATTTTCTTCATGGAAAATGTTTTAATCTAAACAAGCACAATAATTTCAACTCTTACACTAAGAGGAGTAGTTTATTTACTCGTCAAAATGCAACTAAGAAACCTTTCAAAATATATTAATAATTTCTAAAAGCTTTTTGCAAGATGCCATTTCAAATTCTGTCAGGAATGTAGATCTATTCATTTACATTAACCAGTTTAAATATTGAAGATACATTTTAGATTGCATTCCATAGTATAGTGAAAGTCATTGTGGGATACAGTGTCCTAAAATTCTGTTTGTATTGTAGAATTCACGGCTTAATATGGAGCAATTCTGCTCAAAGAACATTCAAAAAAAAAATAAGTTAAAGGGGGGAAAATTAATGGAAACATATTCTCCGTGTCCATCTCATTGTAATCTTGTTCTCCCTTTCTTCAGTGCATGTGTTTAAAGTAGTATTTAGTTAAATGTTAGTTATACAGTTAATTTGTCTTTACATAACACATGCTGCTATCCAGCTAAGCAGAATATCAACTTTAATTTCTTCTACTCCATACTGGCAACATTGGACCCTTATATTCTTTTATCACTATAAAATTCTGAATGATATACTGGAACGAATTACAGTTTATAGAAATATCATATTCTCTTTAAAATAATGTCTTCCATTTTTTTTTTCTCCTTCCTTCTCCTTATTCATCATTATTATATGGTCCTTCACCGAAGTTCTGCATTCTGCAAACAGTGCATACTGAGTAGTGGGTCAAGTTGCCCCTGTAATTCGGGTTAACCCATACCTCAGTGGTGAGAAATAGCTTGTATTTTGTCAAGAAAATTAATGGTTGGTGTCATTTTTGTTTATTTTAGCTTGCATTTTTGATGATGATTAGGAAGATGTTGGTGGTACTGTATCTTTCCTATGGCATAAGGAAGGATGAAAGCAGGCATTTTTGCCCCATGATCTACATGTTTTCTGCTTTGAGCCTAGTTGTAGTTTGTCTCCAGTATGGTTGAGAGAAATCTACCTTGGCATAAAAAGATTGTGGTCTGGGATGAAAAATGGTTGGCTTTCTCTGTGACTGATCTTTAGCAGTCTGGGCTAGTAGTTCTCTGTCTCTATCTGAACTTTTCCAGGTGATAATGCTTGAGATTCTGACTTGGTTTGAAGGCATGTTTAGATAGTGTGAACTTTATTAAAGTCTTTGTTCCAGAACAAACACACATCCTCAGCTAACACAAGGATGTGTGCTGAGTCAGTTTGAATACTGTGGCAAAACTGTTGACTACTGCACACAGTAATGCTCCGTGGACTCAACATTATGTGAGTAGCATGGTTAGTAAAGAAACAAGAGCTTCATACCTTGCCATGGTTCCCACAGGCACTTTGTGTTCCAGCAAGTATGTGACACCAAGTGCTGAAGGGCAAGCTTTTTGAAAGCAGGCTTAAAGGACTTGATATAGTAAAACTTTTTGAGGTGTTTCCCTTGTGTCTGCTCTGCACAGATAGAACATCTCAGAACATCTCATTGCTCAATATAGCTGAGTGCCTGAACATAACACTCCAGAGAAAAGTATCTTAATTTGCAGCATTTGAAACGATTTATGACTGTATTACATGAAAAAAGGGAAGAAACATAAACATTTACATAGCCAGACAACTGGCATTTTACAAAGACAGCTCTTGCAAATCTAGAAACCAAAGATAAAGATCTTCAAGTGCCCAAAAGAGTAAAAAAGTACTAGTCTGTGTCATCCCAGGGAAAGGATGAATATACAAACATTGCAGAGGTGACTCCCTAAGCTCTGCTTGACACTGCAGAATACTTGATGTTCATTCTCCTATCCCTTTAAGAATTTCTTTTATCTGTAATTAACAGAAATTGTGCAAACTTTTACTTTCATTTCTTGTCATAAAATCATTGTTATTTCCAGATGCAAATGAAAACATGCCTCATGAAAACTTTACATCTTGAGACATCATATTTACTTTCTTCAGTAGGTATGGCTTCAATCATAAAAATGACTTTATTTATTAATATCTAGTAGCAGAATAAGGAGGAGATACTAAAACATTTGTATTAGTCAATTTTCTGGATGGATTTTCAATTCTTTAGCAGCAGACTATACGTTATAAAATATCAAACATTAATTTTGCATTTGTTCATTGAAAGATATGCTGTACACTGGAATTTTATATCCAATGATATTCTATTCTTTCTTTTTTATTGCGTAGATCTCTGATTTTTGTTAGCATTATATTTAATCATTTAGACATAGATAGTTTGAAAGACATTCTAAATTGAGGATTCTTTTGAATTTGATTTATTCTTTGGATTCTTTTTGATGATAGTACTATAAACATTAGACTTTAAATATTCCCATAGCAGCCACAACTAAGTATTCTTCTTAATTCTCAGTGGCTGGGCTCTCCTACCATAGTCAACGGTGAGTTCAAAATATTGTAGGACAGTTAGACAGTGAAACACTGACAGTGGCCTCTGTGATTGTTTTACTACCCTCTTTTTAAGAAGATTGGCTGAGAGGTATCAACACCTGAAGAAGCTACCCAATACCATAATTAGTGACACCCTGGACATGTTTTTGAGATATCATATCTATTCCCTTCTCCTAACTGTAAGATTGCAGCAATGTTTAATTAATACCAGTTACTGACACAGTTAAAGAAACAAGATAATGAAAGGGACTATGATTCATCATGTCATCTGTCAGTCATATTTATATTATTAAGTATTGTATTACCACTTCTCTGCATACACAGGAGAATACGTAAAGACAGCATTGCTGTGTAATCTCTTGAAAATTTTACAGTAAGGTCATTTTCAAAAAGCCTTAGAAAACCTTAGATGAAGCTTTAAGCATATGACAGTTTTTGCGCACTATAACTTCACACAAGTTACTGAATACATACATGTCAACGGTTTACGGGCATTCAGCCCAGTTCCGTGACGAATGGGACGGGGGACCCACGGGTTCACACCCCGGGAAAAGGGAAAAGGGGTAAGGAGATGGCCCTGAGAGCAAAGAACAGCGGTAACAATCTGAGGAGAAACAAACTAATTTACTAAATAAAATATCGGAATGCAAAATAACACACTATAATACAATATAATTACAATTTAAGCTGATAAATCCAATACAAAGAGAGAGAGTGTCCCAAAATCAAGGTAGGCCTTACTCTACTACCGACGATAAGACGGCTGGAGAGCAAGGTGCTGCCAGGACGAGAGACAGGCGGAAAAGGGACGAGGTCTCATGATCTGCAGGTTTTTATCTTTTCCCTCTGGCCAGAAATGGTAACAGAGGAGAAAAGTACCTTGGGGAATGTAGTAGTCCTTCTCTTCTGAGAACCAGGTGCATTCACTACATGATGTTATGATGTGGAATACCAATAACCAAAAATCACAAAACCATGACAATACAGTATTTCCCCATTTTCTCTTACTTTAATTTATCACAGATACTTCAATTTTACATCTCCTGCTAAGCAGTGGTTGGAAGATTGTGTGGAAGAAATGGACTTGGGAGCGTTGGTCAATGCTTGGCGCAACATGAGCCAGCAGTCTGCCCAGGTGGCCAAGAAGGCCAACGGCATCCTGGCTTGTATGAGAAATAGTGTTGCTAGCAGGGGCAGGGAAGTGATTGACTGTCCTCAGCTCTGGTGGGACTGCACCTCGAGTACTGTGTTGAGTTTTGGACACCTCACTACAAGAAATACATCAAGGCTCTAGAGCGCATCCAGAGAAGGGCAACAAAGCTGGTGAGGGGTCTGGAGCACAGGCCTTATGAGGATCAGCTGAGGGAACTGAGATTTTTTAGTCTGGAAAAAAAGGAGGCTCAGGGGAGACCTTGTTGCTCTCTACAATTATCTGAAAGGAGGCTGTGGTAAGGTGGGTGTTGGCCTCTTCTTTCATGTAACTAGTGATAGAACTAGAGTGAATGGCCTCAAATTGTGCGAGGGGAGGTTCAGGTTGGATACTAGGAAAAATGTCTTCTCTGAAAGAGTGGTCAGTCATTGGAATGGCTGCCCAGGGAGGTGGTTGAGTCACAGTCCCTGGAGGTGTTCAAGAAATGTTTGGATGTTGTACTGAGGGACGTGGTTTAGTGGGGAAATATTGGTAGTAGGTAGACAGTCGAACTGGACAATCTTGAAGGTGTTTTCCAGCCTTGGTGATTCTGTGATTCTATGAGTCTATGATTTCAATCCTTTTTCAGTCAAAAAAAGTGTAAAATCTATATGGTTTTACCACAGCTGTCAGTATTCCTGATAATGTTCATAAAATTAATTTAAAAATGAAAAGTGGAATGTTCGCAGTAACAAAAGCAAGATTTTGCTTATTACAAGAAATTACAATATTCAGAAAAGACTACTCTAGTGCCAAAAAGAATACTAATAAAAAAATCTGATGAAATAAAAAGGGCCTAAACTGAAACAACGTCATAAATCTGAGAAATAGGGGAGATATAATCATGCACCTAAGAGGGATATGTTAAAAATTTCCCCTGAATGCACTTTCAATAAAATGCTTAGATGCAGAGCTTTTAAATCTATTTTTCTCTTATGAAGTTTTTAAAAAGTATCTTCATGGGGAAATCTGGCAGCTAACCTCAGTTCTTTTGATCTCTGTACACTCAGCCAGCGTGTTTATTTGATCTTCAGCACCCTTGGTCTCACAAACATCTTGAATAAAAGCAAAGGCACACTTTTCATATTACATTGCTGTCTTCTCTGGATTTTGCAAGATCTTGGAAAGGATCTAGAGCATAAAAATTGGCTCCATGATGTAATATTTGCATATATTTTCTTTCTCTATTGTTTTCTTCTTTCCTGCCTCTGTCTTTTTTACCTTTGATAAAGAAAACCAGCTTAGTGAAGCAAGACTATCTTTATCACAGAACTGCTGTGAGCCACAGGGAAAGAGCAGCTGAAAAGCAATCTCCTAGGTAGCCTGAAGTTTCTATGAGTTTGGAGGGTCTTAGAGGAGCAGCTGAAACTGCCTGTTGTGTGTGCTGTTCTTTTCTCCAGCCTTTTGTGTAATTTGTCTTATTTCATCTTGAGCACAGGAAAATCTGAATTCAAAAGGGACAGCAATAAAAACAGCTTTTGACCTTCTCAGCTAATAGAGCTGATTCTGCCTCAGGGCAGGAACTAGATGACCTTTCCAGACCTACAGTCTAATATTGTCCATTATAACATTTTCTCAGTTTCACAAAAGAGAAACTTATTACCACCTTTATTATCACATAAAAGATTGTCCAACAAGAAGCTTTCCTTAGAAAAACACTTAACACCTAAAGGAAAATGAAATAAAGGATGTTGTCAAATGAAAACCTTAGTGAATACTGAGAATTTTAAATACTTAATTGAATTCTTGTTGTAGATGTTGGAGAAAATTATAGTTATATAGGAATCTGAGCAGAATTATACATTACTACCTGAAACAGAAAACCAATCTGAATTCCTTGGTGGTCAGCAGTGACACTGAATGGACTTAGAAACTTATTTTCCATTACTCATGGAAGGTGCCCTTGCACCTCTACAAACTGGAGGGAAAAAATGTACAAGCTGAGCAGGCAATGGCAGAAATAATTGTGTTTTTCTTTTATTTAAATCATTTTCTTTAAATTTTATGCAGAGTTTGACATAAAAAAATTGTGAAATCATGAATCAACAAATATTTGTTCAAGTGTGCTGGGTCCATCTGAGATGGAGTCAGTTTTCCCCACAGCAGTCCATACAGTGCTGTGCTCTGCAGTTGTAGCTAAAAAGTATAGATATCAACCCATTGTTTTGTCTAATGTTGATCAGTGCTGGCATAGCATCAAGGCTCTCTCCAACCCCTCACAAAAACCTATGGGGCTAGGGGCGGTCAAGATTTAGGAAGAGGACAATGCCAGGGCAGCTAACCTAAACTGAACGAGGGGTATTCCTTACTATATGATGCAACGCTCAGCAGTAAAGATCAAGAAGGGGAGAGGGGAAGGAGGGGGACTCACATGAAAGCATTTATTTTTCAGAGAAAATGCTATGTGCATTGACACCTTGCTTCCCAAGATGTGATTGAAAATTGCTTACAGATGGGAAGCAGAGAAGAATTTTCTTCTTTTGCTTCCATGTGGGCTTTTCTTTTTCTTCTTCTTTTTACTTTAATCAAACTGCTTCTCATCTCAACCCATGATCCTTTTATCACCATATTTTCTCTCCCTGTTCTTTGGAAGAGGGTAAGACAGTAGAGTAATGGAGCTGAGCAGTCTACCAGCGTGAAATAAACACATCAAGATTGCGTACAAACTCAATGAAGTAATTATACAAAAATCTGGAGCAAATGTTAATGCCACCACAAAATTTTCATATTTGTCTGTCATATTCTGAAATTTTTTAGTGATCAGCGTCCAAGTATCACATATTTCAGAAAGTTTTCAGTTTTCCTATTTACTGTCATCAATTCTGTTATTTGTATGCTTTATTTTAGCCATACTTGAATTTCCAATGAGTAGTTTGATTTTCCCATCTATAGCTATGATAGCTGTGTTTTTGTGTGTGTTTTTTTTTTTTTGTTGTTGTTGTTTGCTTGTTTTTGTTTTCAACTGGAATAGCTTGGGTTAAAAAAAAAGAAAAAAATGTAATTTTCAAATGAAATATATTGGTTATCTTTACATTTCTTAATGAGTGAACACCTAGCAATACTTGAAAGAAGAGAAATGCACTTTATTTAAATAAAGAGAATTAAGTCCAAGTGAAGAATTCACAAATTTCATTGCATAGCTCATTTGTTATACCATACCTGGAATATTGTATCCAGTTTTGGGCTCTCCACACTAGTGGAAGGATAAGGATGTAGATAAACTGGAGTTCAGAGGTTGTCAGTGGACACGGTCTTGGGGACATTTTACAGCAGCCTACCCATGCCCATGACCAGGTTTTTTAGGAGGCAGAACCAGGCTCTTCATAGAGGTGCATGGTGGGAGGATAAAGGACATTGGACACATGTTGGAAAAATAAAAAAGATTAGAAGTATCTATAAATAAAACTTTTTCACCAATACAACAGCCCAACAGTGGTGCAGGCTTCCCTGAGATGTGGTACATCCTTTGAAATTTCCAAGACCCTTATGGTTGAAACCCTGAGCAACCTCGTCTTACTCCCTGCTTTGAGCAAGAGTCAGGATCAGAGACCTCCTAAAGTCTCTTCCAACCTGAATTATCCTACAATTCCATGGCTCTGTACTTCTGACATAACATTTGTGACTGCATCTGCTGAAGAAAACTTTACAATTTTTCATATATTGAAGAATTTCTTGCTTGAGTCCTTCAGGGATTTTAATGATATTCTGTTTCAATACTATTTTAGTCTATCAAACAGTAGGATAAAAATGTTCTTTTTTATTTATACTTTAAATATTTTCTGGGAATTTTTATCTAGGTTATGAGAAAATGAAAGACTGTTGACACTCTTCTTTTTACCAAAGAATTAGCCTTTTTGTTGTTGCTGTTGTTTTAAGAATTTCATTTAAAGTAAAAATTTGAAAGAATGAATGGAAAACTTCATCTATAATACCACTAGACTATCTTGTTTAATGGGGCTAAGCTCCCACTAAGGAAATTAAGGGAATACTGTCTTCCAAGGAAGAAACTTAACGGAAAGTACAAGTTAACACGTATGGTGCATTTTTATATGAGTATGGAAAATGTGGACATTGTTTGAGAGTGAACTAAGTGTTAAAGCCCTGTATAGCCTAGAAGTCAAATGAAATATATTCCAATTGGGAGAGTCTCTTGGTGTGGATTATCCTCTGAGTTCCTAGAGAGATTGTTGGAGCAATTCAGAGCAATTTAGAGCAAACTAAAATTGAAATGGTATAGAAGATCAAAGGTCAAATACTACAAAAAATTCAGGAGTTCCATCTCTTCATTTCAACTTTGATAGATAGAAATTTGTACAGTTGTACAATTTGTAGAGTTGTACAAATGATACAACTAAGAATAAAGTGGGGAATTCTGTTAATGTAACATTAAACTATAATTGGACAATCATACCATCATTATGAAGCTGTTCATAACAGTAGCCTTGAAGTACGTTAGATATGATTCAGCACTCATGAACTGATTCAGTCGATATTAAACTTCAAGACAGACAGAAATAAAGCTTGCTAGAAACAAGCTTTGGGATTTTAAAAAGATAAACTTCAGGATCCTGACAAATTTATCAGGCTAATTGGCTTGATAAAAGTTTTGAATTAAGCGAAGATCTGGAAGAACTCTTAAGTAATATGTGTCAAATCAATTAGAGCATATATTCAACGAGCAAACTAAATATTTGTATGACTTTCAGTATGAATATTCATTTGAAAAAGGATTTAATGGGAACAGAGACAAAAAAAAAAAGGGAAATGGGATGCATTAGGAAAAAGACAACATTTCAGAGGTTAAAGAGGTAAAGACTAAATACTTTGTAGAGCTTAGACTAGCACTGGAAACTAAAACATAAAGACTTTTTTCATGTTGATCCTTACACATTTTTTCTTTAGATAAATAAAGAGGAAACTAAAAAGAATGGAGAATTCTTTATACTCAGAACAAAAAGGTAGCAAGGATGACCTAGAAATGGCCAAAAATGTTAATTAATCTTATTCTCCATGTTTTGTTTTGCTTTATTTTTTTTAATTTGAGAGTCTTTTTGAGGGTAGTATAACATTATCTACTGCAAATGAGAGGATCATGACACAAATTAGAATACAGAAGTTAGAAGCAAAAACACGATTTCTAAGTGTGAAAGAATTAAAGGTCTTGATAACATCTATTCAAGCCCACTAAATGAATTCATGCATGGTGTTGAAAATCTAGTAGAAACCATTTAAAAATAATCCATAAATCTCACAATACCAAATATGGAGAACAAATTTAGTAGCAGGATAAAAAGCAGTGGAGAAAGAACATTATCCAAGTAGTTAGTTTTA
This sequence comes from Numida meleagris, assembly GCF_002078875.1. NCBI lineage: Eukaryota > Metazoa > Chordata > Aves > Galliformes > Numididae > Numida > Numida meleagris. Next base: position 90,866,833 of record NC_034411.1, on the reverse strand, counting down.
CTATGATTCCATGCAAAGCATTAAAGCAGATTTTGAACAAGAACTAATTAGGGGCATGGAGGTAAATGAAACTCACATTACAACAGGGTGTTATCCAGACTCTGTCAGATTAACTTAATGTCTTTTTAGATAACTGACTTCCTAGAGCGTCTAATAAAATAAAGCTAATCTATTCCAATTTAAGTTAAACATTTGATAAGATTCCTCAAAGAAAAATTTGCACTGAACATAGTGATGACAATGATTAATGCAAGGTGCAAAAGACACTTGTTAGAAGGGAGACTGTCCCTGGCTGTACTCAAACAGCTAGACAGGCTACAGAAAATTCTGCACAGATATGTCCCAAGCGTCAGCCTTGGGACTGACCATATGTTTTAGACATAGAAGTAAAAAAGTATGTGTATGCTTTGGAAACATCTAAGAAACAAAATGCTGAGATCATTTAAAAAAAGAAATGACACAAATAGCATGAAACTTAATGCTGCAATGTTCAGAGGTGTATTTTCAATAATTAGTAATAGAAATTTTGAGGCAACAGGGAATTTGTCAATCTACTATGAAGAAATGTGTAAGAATAGCTGGTTATACTTGTTTTAGTTGAGTATGAAGTTCCAGATGATGTAGATACAAAACAAAGCAAATGCTGTTGTAAAATGCATTGAGTGAACAACTTGTTTGAGAGAGAGGAGAATGTAAATACCTCTGTAAAAGACCTCACCTGGAATATTGTTTACATCTCTAATCACTTATCTCAGGAAAGATTAGTTTAAAAGGGACTAGTTTCAGGGAAGGGATATGATTAAAGGAATGGAAATTTTATCTTACAAAAAGGGATTAAGGAGGGCTCTGTTTATTTAGTATAGTCAGGGAAGGTTAAGAGGGGTTATAATGACTTTTTATAACTAAATTGAGAGGGGATATATCAAGGCAGGAAAAATCCTTTAATTTTAAGAACAATATTAGCACATGATAAGTGGTAATGTCTAGACTGGATATTATATAAGGTTTCAAGTCATCTGGAGAGTAAAGTTCTGATATAACCATCTGAATATGCTTGTGAGGAAAAATTCAAAATTTCTTTAAAAAGCAGTTTGTTGAGGCTATAGAAGAATTTTCAAAAACTAAAAATAAAATAAAAAATCATGGCACCAATAATCTCTTGTTAAATTGTGTTTTAGTGCCTCTGTGCAGTTTGAAAACGTATTAGAATGTATGCTGATTTTTTTTTGTAAGCTATCTATATTTTATTTCATCATATATGGCTATATATGGATTGCCTGTTCACACTCAGGATTAAATTGATTATCTAATCTGAGGTAAGAATGCCATTTTTTCCCCAAAACTGAATACTCAAGAATGAATAGGAGTCTGTGTGTGTTGCTCGGTAAGATCTTTACATGAAACCACAAGGAATTATATTTCATGAGTTATTGAATGGACCTAGATCAGCCTTGTTCTTGTCTCCTATGTTTTAAGTTAAAGTTTTCAAAGTTTATGTAGATTTTGCTGTGAGTTTATTTGTTTTGTGGGTCCCTCCACAGTCATCAAATAAGGTATATTAACTTTACATATTTTTAAATACATTAAAGTTAAATGTATAGTTCTGAGTCACTTCACCTGCCAATATATAGACACTGGGAACTTCAGAGAGTGTTGTATATGATCTAATTCATCAATTCAGCCACCTTTTAGACACTTAGACCAAAAAGCAGTATTATTCTTGTATTATTTTGTGCTTGAAATTTCACAGGATTAAATAACCTGGGAGTTCCTCCTCAGGCCTATTGAAGGCCTAAGTGTCAGAACTTTTAATCTGTTCTTCATTTCAGAAGAATGGAGAACTAGAGTATTAGCTTGTATAGCATAAATTCAGAGATTTTGTGCAATATTTGTCAGGTCTCTGGTGTTCTAGTAAAAGAAGAAAAAGAAAAGCAGAGAATTTGGAATATTTGTAGCACTTTCTTTTGTCCTGTGTACTGCTCTTTTTCCCTTTGTACCATCAATAAACCTAATCACATAGCTGTTTGCTTTGTTTTCCAAGTTCAATGTTAGTAGCTCATGTAGTATAATACTGAAAATATTTGGAGAGAAAGGAGGGCTTCCTGGAATCTACAAAAGCAACACTTATCTTGTTGAGCTTATCTTCTTTAACTTCCATCTTATAATCTCCCATCTTATAATGTGTATGCCCAATCAGTAATTTCAGCCAAATGACAAAAGGTTCAAACATCTGAAATTTTTAAGAATATTATGAAAAGCAGAAGCTGCTTTTAGATAAAGATCTAAATCTGTGTCCAAAGATAGGAAAAATCAATTACAATTCAACCTCTTATCTACACTGTGAGACAACAGCCAGCTGCCAATATCCATTATTATCAAGTAGCTTTCAATATATAGAGGCTGCTTCAAAAGTAATGTCTCCTATTTTAGTATGTTGTCCTACAATGTCAGAGGCAGATGTTGGTTATATGGCAGTAAGTGCTGAAACTTCCCACCGATATTCCATTAAATTTTGTTGCCAGGTGCCAGATGGCCGCAGAGGGGTACCCTGACAAAACAGCTGCCATTTGACCAGCTGACAAGGAGTGTGAAATGGAGACAAGGAGGGAAAACTGCAAACAAAAGAGGAAAGTAAGAGCATTGAAGAACAGAGTATAAATTCCTCATCAGTTAACAAAATTGCCTCAGATACTCAGTTGGAATTGCTTGTATTTCCTCCTAGTGAAAACTGAATTTTAGGTAACAATTCAGTCAAACAAGACAATTTTAAGAAAACAGAGACAACCATATGCTAATTTTATTTGTACTTGTAATATTACTGGGGCTGTTATTAGATTCTGATGCAAACCATTTTTCATTATTTAAAATTTTAATAGATTTATTCCCCCAACTCTAAACAACTATGATATTGTCATAAATAAAATTTCTTTCTTTCCTTCTTACCAGAGAAGATGCTGTTCTGAGAAAAACAGATCTGACAAGAACTTAAGAATAAGTAGATGCATTTTGTCACTAAGCAAATTATTAAAAAACAAACAAGGGAAGCAAGAAAAATCAGCACTGTGAAGATGCTTCTTATTACAGCATATCTTTAAAGGAAGTGACAACATTAGCATGCATACTTACTCTCTCTTTGCATAGCAAAGTACCATACTATCAGGTACTTGAACCTTATTTTCCAGTGTTTTGTCTTTGTCAATTAATCATATCATTTTAATCCCATTAAATGTTTTGAATTTTCATTAGTTTGTAGCTACTTTATCCATCTGTATATATACAAAATAAAGCAATTCAGTAGAACTGCAGTGAATATTTGTGATGATCAGTAACCTAGGATTTATGAACATCAATGTAATAAGAGTCAAATTTATCAAATAATTTCAATCCAAATCTCATATTTTGTTGAATGAACAACCAGTTTTACAAATTATAAAAATGGAGACAGACAGAAAGATATCACATACACGTATATAAAAGTCTTGTTTTACAGGAATATAGTCTTAAAAGGAATGTTTCCATATTTATATATCAGCTTAGATTATTATACAGGTTATCTGAGCTCTGCTCCCTTTTCTTAGAATTATTGATATAGAAAACTCGCTCCCTTGTTTTCCTTTTGTCTGACTTGCATACCAATGACACCCTTGTTAATAAATACTTAATATAACTGTTGGTATGAGGAATGCAAAAGCTACTTTGATTGCAGAGTGAGTTGCTTAGTCATTTAGCAAAGAAGAAAATAGGAAATACATAAGAAATTTGGTTCAAATGCATACACATGCACACACACAAGGGCTGCACAGAAAGTAATGCCTCCTATTTTATTATGTTGTCCCACAGCTTCAGAAACAGATGTTGGTGGTACGGCAGTAGAGGTTAAAACGTTCTGCTAATATTTCACTACATTTTGCTGCTATGTAACAGATGGCAGCAGAGGGGCAGTCTTGCAGCTTGGTGTATGACATGGAAGTGTATATGAAGCAAAAGTGTGGAACTGAATTTCTCTATGTGGAAAAATTTGTACCCACTGACATTTACTGATGCTTGCTGAATGTTTGTGGAGACCAAACAGCGGATGTGAGCACAGTGAAGTGGTAGGTGTTATGTTTCAGCAGTGGTGACAGTAGGTCACCTCCACTGGTACAGATTTTAACAAGCATGGCATGCAGTCTCCTGTTCATCGCTGGTAAAAAAGCATAGCTAGTGGTGGTGACACTGGTGAAAAATAGTATTTTCTAGCTGAGAATTTGCTCCAGAAAATAGTGTTATTGTGTTCTTTGTTCTAGTTTCCATGGAAATAAATAGGAGGCATTACTTTCAAAGTGATCTATGCACTTATGCATATTTATAAATATATATATTCCTAGTTATAGAACCAAAGAATCATAGAATTGCTCAGGTTGGAAAGGACCTTCAAGATCAAGTCCAACCACAACTTAACCATATTGCTCTAACAACCAACAGCTAAATCATGTCCCCAAGCACCACATCCAAACGGTTTTTAAACACATTCAGGGATGGTGACTCAACCACCTCCCTGGGGAGCCTGTTCCAGTGCTTAACAACCCTTTCTGGAAAGAAGCTTTTCCTGATATCCAACCTAAGGCCATTTCCCCTTGTCCTGTCACCTGTCACCAGTGAGAAGAGACCAGCCCTGCTCTCACTGCAATCACCTTTCAGGTATTTGAAGAGAGCAATGGGGTCTCCCGTCAGCCTCCTCTTCCCCAGGCTAAACAGCCCCAGTTCCTTCAGTTGCTCCTCATAGGGCATATTCTCCAAGCCCTTCACAAGGCTTGTTGCCCTTCTTTGGACCTGCTCCAGCACCTCCATGTCCTTTCTGTACTGAGGCGCCCAAAACTGAACACAGTATTCGAGGTGAGGCCTCACCAATGCTGAGTACAGGGGCAGGATGACTTCCCCTAGTCCTGCTCACCACACCATTCCTGATCCAAGCCAGGATGCCATTGGCCTTCTTGGCCACCTGTGCACGCTGCTGGCTCATATTCAGCCGACTGTCCATCAGCACACCAAGGTCCCTTTCTGTCAGGCAGCTTTACAGCCACTCCTCCCCTAGCCTGTAGGGTTGCCTGGGGTTGTTGTGACCAAAGGGCAGGACCCGACACTTAGCCCTGTTGAAACTCATACGGTTTACCTCAGTCTATCGATGCAGTCTATATGGTCAGTTTGATCTAGTCATACTGTGCCTCAGGTCCCAACAAAATAAAAGACTTTCTTTACACTATCTGCATATCTCTCTAAGTTTTTTTCATTCTGTTCAGTCCCTCTTTAAGTACAAAGATGGCACGTTCTGCTTTTACTTATCCTAGTGTATATCATGTCTCAATCATAAAACATGTTTTTTTGTATATATACAAAGGATTATAGGAGAAAAAATTGCCCTTTTAACACTGATTTACAGAAAGATTACATTTATATTTATTTAGCTGCAAGCAGAATTTTTTTATTTTAAACCTAGATTCAAAATCACTTTAAGCTCCCAATTTACTGTGTTGCTTAATTACTTCTGAATAGTTTTTACACCTAACATGCATTTGTACAGAATGAAAGTACTATTTTTTTGCTGTATCCTATAAATGTAAGTAAGTTCATATTTATTCATGACATTCTCCAACTAGTATTTTTTACCTGATAAGGATATTAAAGTTTTATTATGTTTTATAGCAACCCTACACTTTCATATGGTTTAAAACCAGCTTTAATGAGAGAAAATGTCTTATTTGTAGTGCAATGATAGAAAGTTTTACGTTATTAAGCTCTCTGTGCTTATTATTCATATAATGAACTTATTCTGAACTGTGGAAAATTTTGTTTTTATTTCCATCAGATGTTGAGCATGATTTTTTCCTAAATGCAAAGCTAATCTTGTGTAAAAGTATAAATTTACAATTCTATCTTTGTTTATACATACATTTATGTATGTGTCTAATAATGCTTTTCTGTTTATTGCTTCGGATAAATGTTGAGATAAATGTTTTTGCAAATCCATGCTACACATTAAAATGCTCAGAGTATTATTCCTCTGAATAATTTAAAAGATTATTGAAAAGTTATCCTCTTATCACTAATAACAATGTTCCCTTTTGTGAATCATTAGTAATTCAGATCATCAGTTAGTGTAACACAGGTATTGAAATTGATGCAAATTATTTAATTTACTCACATTTAGTAAACATCTAATCCATTAAAGACCAAGCAGCTTGATAAATTTCAGTAAATACATCTGGAAGGGATTTTATTTGTTAGAAAGTCTTTGTAATGCCCTGAAAAACAGAAGGGAGCTGTCAAGCCATGTAAAGCTTGCTTTGGTACCTATATTTGAAAGTAAAAATAAATACTATATTTATTAAAAACAGAAGCATACCTGATATTAAAGAGGAATATGCAAATAATTTCTCTATGATTTTAGTCACTGAAATGATACACTACTTGGGAAACAGAGGAAAAAAACAGATGAAAACAGTCTTGGAATGGAATGGAATGGAATGGAATGGAATNGAATAGAATAGAATAGAATAGAATAGAATAGAATAGAATAGAATAGAATAGAATAGAATAGAATAGAATAGAATAGAATAGAATTTGCTCTGTCCCAGGTGCAACACCGTGAATTTTCCTTTATTGAACAAGCTGTTGCTATTTGCCCCATGCTTAAATCTATCTAGATTCCTCTGCAAGGCTTCTCATTCCTCCTGGGAGTCAGCAGTACCTCCCAGTTTATTGTCATCAGCAAACTTGCTAATGATGCATTTCACTTCCGCATCCAGATAATTGATAAAAATGCTGAACAGGAACAGCCCTAGAGTTGAGCCCAAAGGAACACCACTTGTGACTGGCCACCAGCCAGATGTAGCCTCATTTACTACAGCTCTTTGATTTCTGCCAGAGCATTTGTGCCACGACTTGCAATTAAATTAGTTGCCTGTGCACACAGAACCTTTTGGATGTTGATTTACAGCATATGTATCTACTCAAAATTTGCTCTCCCATTTCATTTTTATACCTTTCCACTTTCCAAACATATTTATTTGATATTCTAGGGTAATTTCATAATTTATTTTCTGCCCAGCAGTGGTTAGGCATTTTTTTTTCATATTTAAGCCCATCTCAATGACATATTTTTGCTCAGTACTAAAGATATTCTGTGACTACTTATGATTTTTTTTCTACAAATGTCTACAAATAGCCTACTTCAAAAATTTCTGCAGAGCTGTAGAAATTTGTTTGTACAACTATTTGTTAATCATTAGAAGGGAAAGCTTCAGGTCTGTTTCATATAAAATAGCATTAATATAGATTAAAACCCACATATATATATAGAAGTTGCTCAGAAGAGGGAAGACAGTGAAAATTTCCAGTAGTTTCTGATCCTTTTATTCCAGGACAATAACACCTTAGATGGGATGTGAAAATTTCTGTAGGACTTCTAGTGGTTCAGGGTTGTTGGACTGTTAATCTTTAGTGGTTTCTGTTGGTTTTGCTTCTGCTGTTGTTTTCTAGTCTTAGTCTTCAGATTCACAAAGCTCATTTTCCTTTAAGTGATAACAGCTGGCAGAATCTTATTCTTAAGAAGTGTTGATCAGCCCTGGGAAGATTTCTAAGAGATATATGCAACAAAATTAAATGCTTAAAAGATATTAAATTAAAATAAAAATCTCACAGAGCACCACTGGCACCAATGGAGTTTGTACATAACAGATAAGGAGATATCTTCAATGGACACAAAACTTTTGGCTTGAGGAGAGTTCTTGATATTTCGTTACTGTTGAGAATTTGTAGGATAATATTTAAATAAACTTGGGGTATAGGCACCAGTGAAAGATCACCTACTACATGTCAAATAATAGAATAATTTTCCCTCTATTTAAACTGAATATGGAATTCATAAGCCTCTTGTTCTTTCTGTATATCTTATGTATTCTGTGGATATTCTGTGGATTCTGTGGTCTTTTTATTTGTCTTGATTTTAGAAAAAACAATGTATAGACTGTGAAAAAGTGTACTTCTGAAAGTAACTACTTTGTTAAATGCAAAGTTTTCTCTTTACGAATACATCAAAAAAAACCCCATCTCCTCTAACACCACTGAAGAAAAAACAGGCTAGAGCAGTGTGTTCAGGTGAACCTCATGAGGTCAAAAAAGCCTAGTGCAAGGTCTTGCATCTGGGTCAAGGCAGCATCTACTAGCAATAAAAGATGAAAAGGATGAGCCCTGCTAAAAAAGACCTTGGAGTACCAGTAGATGGCCAGATGGATGTGAGCCAGCAGTGTACCCTCACAGCCCAGAAAGCCAACTGTACCCTAAGGCTGCATCAAAAGAAGCATGGCTGGCAGGTCAAGGGAGGTGATCCTGCCTCTTTGTGCTGGTGAGACCTCACCTGGAGTACTGCATCCAGATGTGGAGTCCTCAGTACAGGAGAGACATAGACCTGTTGGAACATGTCCAGAGGAGGGCCACAAAAGTGATCCAAGGGACGGAACACCCCTCCTATGAGGACAAGCTGAGAGAGCTGGGGCTGTTCAGCCTGGAGAAGAGAAGGCTGCGAGGTGACCTAATAGTGGCCTTTTGGTATCTTAAGGGGAGCTACAGGAAAGAAAAGGACAGAATCTTTAGCAGAATCTGTTTTAACAAGGGGAAATGGTTTCAAGCTTAAAGAGGGTAGATTTTGGTTGGATATAAGGAAACAGACTTTTACAGTGATGAGGCACTGGAACAGGTTGTCTAGAGATGTGGTTGATGCCCCATCCCTGGAGACTTTCAAGGCAAGGCTGGATCTGGCCCTGGGCAACCTGATCTAGCTGTGGTGTCCCTGTTCACTGCAGGGGAGTTGGACTAGATGACCTTTAAATGTACCTTCCAGTTCTAAGGATTCTATGATTCTATGACTCTGAATAAATTTAAAATGTGATATGCACAGCTGAATTATTCCTAGCACTAGACAACATGGACAGGGTAGAAAAAGACGTTTTTTTTTTTTGTTTTTTTTTTTTTCCGAAATCTGTAATATGATTGAGGGGAAGAAAGGCAAAGTAACAGCCATCTTTCCACAGGAACATCAGGACCACATATGTGTGTTGTCAAATAGTTATTTGTGGGGTGAGATTTAACAACAAAGAGCTCAACAGACTCTGGTAGATCTTATCGCTTTGAGGCCTCTGGAGTCTGGAGACAGGGCTAAGGCTAAAAACAGAATACTCTTTAGTATGCACAACTAATGTGGTCACATCTAGGACAGTTAAGGAACTCTTTGTTTGTTATCTATGTTGTTGTGAAGAACTTAAGGATAATTAACCGTGAGTGGATTTACTGCTTACGAGTGAAGGATATATAAGATGTGTGTAAAACACAATAAAGAGGACTTATTATTCTGATGCCACACTGACTGAGAATTTCTCTAACGGGACAAGCGCTGGCAGTTATTGACTCCAAAATCTGACAGAAATTCCTGAAGATTGTATGTCTTCAGTGATTCTGATTACCAGAATTAGTGAAAGATCAACCAGAATAAGGTTGAAAGCACACACAGCAAGAATATAATAAACCCTTTTATGGGTTGCTGAGAAAAGAACTACACACTATATACTTCCAAGCCTCGAGTGCTCATACTCTGAAAATAGTCCAAGCTAAGAAAAATTAATATGCAAGACAAATAATACTGATTTTAGGAACATCATAGGAAGGACATATTTTCTTCTCTCTTTCCCTCTTCAAATACCTGAAAGGTGATTGCAGTGAGAGCGGGGTTGGTCTCTTCTCAGTGGTACAGGTGACAGGATAAGGGGAAATGGCCTCAAGTTGTGCCAGGGAAGGTTTGGATATTAGGAAAAACTTTACAGAAAGGGTTGTTAAGCATTGGAACTGGCTCCCCAGGGAGGTGGTTGAGTCACCATCCCTGAATGTGTTTAAAAACCGTTTGGGTGTGGTGCTCGGGGACATGATTTAGTGGTGGGTTGATAGGGTAGTATGGTTAGGTTGTGGTTGGACTAAATGATCTTGAAGGTCTTTTCCAACCTGAGCAATTCTATGATTCTATGATTCTCGTCTATCTTCATTTTTGCTGAAGTAAGGTGTAATGAAAAAATATATACAATGGATAAATAAAAGAACAATTGATAAAGTAAACACTGTTACAAGCTGTTTTTGAAAACTTCAGGCTCTTTAGATTTATTGTCTTGCTTCCATCACATTTTCTTCTCGCCAGTTCTGTCTTTCTTTTCCTGGATGATGTTTATATCATCCTGACAACACTTAGTGCAATAGGCTGAATGATATGTTTGTTGTCAGATTATATCCTAGCTACTGAATTTTGAAAACAATTTTAAGACACAAGAGAAGGGCACAGATCAGTAGTGAGTAATCTTTTAGAAATACAAGACCTTAGTGAATATTTCTACCTTTTACATTCTATGGCTTCACAAGACAGTCTTGTGCTATAGAGGAAAATTTAGATCCATCAGTAATTGGATACATGTAGGGTAAACAAATCTTTGATGTAAGAACAAGTGATTATTGAATTAAAATCTGAATAGTCCACCTACTAGATCCCTTTCTCACACTGACATTTGAAAACATAGAGAGCTGACCTACTATTTATTTATTTTGAATTTTCTATTTTTAATTACAAAATTATTCTGAAAAGTTACTATTTCTTAATGTTCTTTTTAAAAGATGGTTGAAAAGCTATATCAATTTCCAATTATTTTCCATTCAGTGGCTAACATACCCCATTCTAAAATGCTGGTGGTGCACAGCCAATCTAGTTCTTTATAAAATTCTGTTCTTAAATAGTGACAAATATAAATTCCCACATAATTACCTGAATATTTTACAACATATTTTTTTAGAAACATGAATGTACAATATATTTTTTAATATTTAAAACTTCGCATTAAAAGCTAGTATGATTGATCTGTAGGATGGAGATACAAGAGATTTCTTATAGGATGAAGTTTTCCTCAAGCAATGTACTTTCTTGAACACTTAACACTGAACTGCAGATCTAAAACTATTTCATGAAACTGTACAATATATTTTTAAAAGCATTGGAACATCCACCCCATACAGTTCATTCACTTAAAAAGAAAAATGTAAAATATCCAGTCTTTTGTATACACTCAAAATTTCCATTAACATTATTAATTAAAAAATATGGAAAATCATGACATTCTTCTCCTTTCTGGAGGAAAAAGTAGTAAATTGTCTTGATTCACATTCAATCTCTAGTATAAATCTGAGATTCATTTAACAGCTCATCTTAGCCAGTCTAAGTGTCAACGGTTTACGGGCGTTCGGCCCGATTCCGTGACAAAGGGGACGGGGGACCCAAAGGGCCCACGTCCCGGGAAAAGGGGAAAGGGGAAAAGGGTAGGGAGATGGCCCTGAGAGCAAAGAACAGCGGCAACAATCTGAGGAGAAACAAACTAATTTACTAAATAAGATATCGGAATGCAAAACAACACACTATAATACAATACAATTACAATTTAAGCTGATAAATCCAATACAGAGAGAGAGAATGTCTCAAAATCAAGGTAGGCCTTACTCTACTACCGACAATAAGACAGCTGGAGAGCGAGGTGCTGCCAAGACGAGAGACGGCGGAAAAAGGGACGAGGTCTCGTGATCTGCAAGTTTTTATACTGCGAGCTTTTATCTTTTCCCTCCGGCTGGAAAATGGTAACAGAGGAGCAAAGTACCGTGGGGACTGTAGTAGTCCTTCTCTTCTGAGAACTAGGTACATCCACTACATGATGTTATGATGTGGAATACCAATAACCGAAAATCACAAAACCATGACACTAAGAATAGTCTTCTATGCTTTCTTTATAATCTTTGGAGTTGCTACACACTTTTGGGCACTAAAACTCACTGTATAGTAAGCAGAAATAGCCAAGGGATAGAAAGACTATCATTTGCCCTTGTTTGCATAATCTAGATATGGACATATTACTTTTTTAGATAGCTGGTGGAAGGCAAGTCACATCTTCAGTGCTTTTAGGTTTTACTGATCTAGATATTTTCAAATACTTTTTAATGATAATAAAAAAAAGAATATTAATAAGTAATTATATGAAATATCAGTACTGTGGCAAGCTTTCAGTAATGTAATGGTGCTTTATATTATTAACATGAATTTAATGTTTAAAAATATCACCAAGATCTTTCAGATTTTTTTGAGTGAGTGGTTGTAAATTATTGCTTGGACAACAGCTCTACTACTTATAGTCTGTGATTCTCCCTTTTGTAACACTCAAATGTTAATTTGGTTGCCAAAGCACTCAACATGATTACATCATTTTGCTTGGCAGACAATCCAATAGCTTCTGAGCAGTGACAAATTTCAAGTAATGTGGTTTTAATAGCCAGAAGAAATGGTAATTAGTGCAGTACTAGAAAGCAAACAAAAATACAGGCTTCTTCCACCGAAATCTACGTGTTTATGTTTGTGTCTCAAAGAACTTTGTGGGAAAATTGATGCTACTGGAATAATGTATCTCTGCTAGTGTTTATTCTCAGAACCCTATCTCAAGGCTTCCCTCTTATAACTGAATTATCTTTTAAGATCTATGAAATCCTTCTTTACATCTATTACTCCATTTAATCACTCTATTCCTACAAATTATGCAGTAAAATTCAGCTGGTTGATTAGGAAGATGTTGGAATACTCAGGAATTCCGAAGAAAATGAGAAAAAGATGTGATCTTGATGTTTAAGTACACAACTAACCACAAGCAGTGATTCTTATCTTTGGTTCTGTCAAGAACTGGTTGAGATATTAGGGAAAATGGTACAGTACCAGAAATCAAAAGACATGAAAATGAATTAAGATGCATGTTACCTTGCAATTACAGCTCATGGACAGAGCAAGGAACTATGGCAAAAGAAGGAGATCATAGAATCAGCAGGGTTGGAAACCCCCAGGCAGATTGACACCTCCTCCCAACTTGGTGTCATCTGCAAACTCACTGAGGGTATACTTCATGCCCTCATCCAGGTAACCAATAAAGATATTGAACAGGACAGGCCCCAGTGCAAACCCTGGGGAACACCACTTGTGACCAGTCACCTGCTGAATATGACTCCATTTGCCACTACTCACTGGGCCCAGCCCTCCAGCCAGATCTTTACCTAGCAAGGAGTGTATCTGTCCAAGCCACAGGATGCCAGTTTCTACAGGAGAATACTGTGGAGACAGTGTCAAAGGCTTCACTGAGGTCTAGGTAGACTACGTCAACAGCCTTTCCCTCATCCACCAGGTGGGTCACTCGATCATAGATGAAGATCAGAGATGAGAACTTCATTCAATTTAGGGGTGGATCTGTGCCCAGTCTTCCATCTTCTAATATAAAAAGTTTTGCTTTATTCCAAAGTGAGATGAGAAATTTTGAAACACAATATGAAATGACATTCTTGTCTTCTTTCTTACTCTAGCAGCTATTTAATGGTGTTTGCAAACTCAAAGTACTATCAAGAAGTTACATTGAGTAGTAGATTAACTACCACAGTTCCTCAATGTGTAGACATCACTAATAGATTTGATCTTCTAGGAGAGGTTCATTTTTAGAATTTCAGTCACTAGAGCAAAATTTATGTATAATGGATTCCAATGGCCTATTATAGGTATCTTTTAGAAATTTACATTGCTATTAAAATGTTTATCTTATAATTATGTATTCTGAATTATCTTTACCTCCTCATCTTTGAAATGAAAATAACTGATATAATAAGATACAATTTTATATAATATAAAAAGATAAACAAAGAAAATAATATTATCCATGTGAACATGAAAAAACTGGCGTCAGGATCAAAACAGTGTGTGTGATTAAGTGAGATACGAAGTAGAATTGGTATTAATATTGTCTCATTACTATATTGAGAAATGAATGAAATACTGCCATAGAAATGTTTTGATTTATATTCCTGCATTATTTATCTAAATTGTGATATGAAACAATGACAACAGATCAAGGGGCTATGAAAGGACTAGCATTATAGTAAAAATGTACTCTGAGGAGACGTTACTTGCTTTTTTCATAAAATCTAACATACTTTGAAGGCAATAGAATGAAGGTTGAAGTAGAAGTCAGTAGTTCAAAGACAGTAAGAGGCGTTCAGTGCTGAGGAATCAAGACAAAATTGTTTATTAAAAAAAAAACAGAAAAAAAAGGAATTTTTCTGGACATTAATCGTGGTCTGGCTATACCTATATTATAGGTATAATATGAGGTAGGTATACATATAGGATATTTTTACATATATCCTGTAGATAATTAAGATTGATTTTCTTCTACTAATGGCATATGACTGTGAAATATAGTACATATATATATATCTATAACTCTAATATGTATTTAAATATAAAAAATATTAAAACTTTCAATTTAATCAAAATTCTTGATATGTTGTAAAGTATGTGGGTTCTAGTTTTGTGAGAGGGGAATCAAATGCTTATTAAAGTTTTTCGAAACCAATTTAAGTCATTCCAAGGCTTGCCGATCCCAGGGATGTAAGAAGTGTGGATCCCAGGGGACATAAGAAGCCCTCATTCAAGTGAATATATCAAGTACTTTTTTTTTTTTTTACAGAAGGAATTGTGCTGAAGGTCTAATTCAATTTTTTACTTTCTAACTAATCAATCAATATTGTTTCATCTCATTTATTTCCAGAAACAAAAAAATAATAATAATAACAGTAATCTGCTGTGTTGTAATTACAAGTGGGCAAGGCAATGGTGTACTTGCTTACTGATCAAAAAATAAAGACATAGAGCAATATAGCAGTATATATTTGCAAATTAGCAACAATTCCAGAAGAAATTGGTAGAAAATCTGAAAACTGATCACAACTGATCTGAAAGCTGATCAGAATATTCCCTGAGAAGCAAGTTATCTATTATAAATTCAAGGAGAAAGATTTTTTTGGAAAGTATCTTAGGAGGTCATTTGATCCAAGCCATTGCTGAAAGCAGAACCCATTTGCTTGCTCAGGATCTTCTCAAAGAGTCTGTTTATGAAAACCTCAAGAGGTTCCACAGTTCCCCTAGGCAAAGTGTTCCAGTGCTGAGTACAGAGGGACAATGACTTCCCTACTCCTACTGGCAACACTATTTCTGACACAAGCCAGGATGCCATTGGCCTTCTTGGCCACCTGGACACACTGCTGGCTCATGCTCAACCGAGCATCGACCAATACCCCCAGGTCAGTTTCTTCCACACAATCTTCCAGCCATTCTGCCCCAAGCCTGTAGCATTGCCTGGGGTGGTTGCAGCCGAAGTGCAGGACCCAGCACTTGGTCTTGTTGAACCTCATCCCATTGGCTTCAGCCCAGAGATCCAGCCTGTCCAGATCTCTCTGTAGGGCCTTGCTACCCCCAGGCAGATCGACACTTCCTGCCAGCTTGATGTCATCTGCAAACTTACTGAGGGTGCTCTCAATGCCCTCATCCAGGTCATCAATAAAGATATTGAAGAGGACAGGCCCCAGCACCGACCCCTGGGGAACACCACTCGTGACCAGTCGCCAGCTGGATTTAACTCCATTAACCACCACTCTCTGGGCCCGGCCCTCCAGCCAGCTCCTCACCCAGCAAGGAGTGTACCTGTCCAAGCCACGGGCTGCCAGTTTGTCCAGGAGAATACTGTGGGAGACAGTGTCAAAGGCTTTGCTGAAGTCTAGGTAGACCACATCAACAGCCTTTCTCTCATCCACCAGACGGGTCACTCAATCATAGAAGGAGATCAGGTTGGTCAAGCAGGACCTGCTCTTCACAAACCCATGCTGGCTGGGCCTGACCCCTTGGTTGTCCTGCAAATGCTGCATGATCTCCCTCAGGACATAGTTTTGAACATTTCCAAAAATCTTTATGAGACAAAGATGAGTTTGTATTTTGTCTCCCTTCCAAGAAATTCCTTGTAGAATGATTTCAAATGTAAGTATAACTAGCTCAATTTCAAATAGAATCATAGATTCATTAAGGTTGGAAAAGACCACTAAGATCATCTAGTCCAACCATTGACCCATAATCACCTTGCCCACTGAACTGGGTGCCACATCTACCCTTTTCTTGAAAACCTCCAGGGACAGTGAGTCTACCACCACCCTGGGCAGCCTAGTCCAATGTCTCACCACTCTTTCTGAGAATAATTTTTTCCTAATATCCAACTTGAAATAAAATAATATAATAATATAACCAGAAATAATGTGAGAAAAGTAAATACTAAGTATTTTCCTGGAACTTTCTGACTGTTAGTATTTACTTCATCAACTCATATAACAGATCATGCAAATTCTTTTTTTATTATTTATTTTTCAGATCAATGCAGAAACAAAGATTGTGTATCTCAAATATTATAAAATTTAAAGCTTATGAACACCTCTGTGAACTTTTGTTAAAAGCCTTTTAGTGTCTAATGTGACTTCAAGTTCTTGTGTAACTCAGTATTTGATGGATTACTATCTATACTATGTTATTTGAATTAGCTTTTGTCTTTGGTATATGCAAGAAATAACAGAACCTCCAAATGTAAAAATGCAGATCAAAAGGGTAAACCCATGACTTGATTAACTTATTCTGACATAGTGAGAAAGAAGATACAGATATTGACGTGCGGAATCAGACTATAACCCACATAAAGTTACAAAGCAGGTATGTTTATTCAGCGCTGCGCACACTCTGGGTGCAAGGGGGATTGCTCCTCCTAACTTGCACACGAGATGACAAGAAAGGCAGATATTTAAAGAACAAGCGGCTTACATATACATTAGATTTCCAAGAAAAGGTTGGGTTACTAGAATGAGTTCCCCGCCCCGGGTCCCAGTCCTGTTATGCATGTGTGGTATTTCCTTGGTGGTCATTTGGGGTCTTTTTCTGATGAAAGGTCGCAGTGTCCCTTGCTGTGTACTCCTGACCTGGTTCAAGTTGGAAGACGCTGACTAGCTCTAGCCAGCTGTCTCACCGGCTGCAACTCTGTCGACCAATCTGCTGCTTTTCTGTTAATTCTTGTGGTGTACTGTTCTAGCTGATTGCCTTGCATTCCAGAGATAGGTAGCTATCAGTTTTATTTGGAGAAATAGGAGACCTGCTGGCTGTAGAATAACTGCTTACATATAAAAAAAGGATCTGCAATCAGTAAACTCTCATGGGGTGCCATCCCCCTAACTGTTTCACCTAATACTGTATACCACTGTCTTTTACAAGGTCTACATGCCCCAGACTTTCTCCTTGTCTGTCTTTTCAGCACAAAAATTTCATGTTGCAAACCTAAGCTACTCACTAAGCTAACCTATTCAGTCGCCTTTTCTATAGTCTAAGCTAACTTTCACACTTTCAATATGTAACTTTAGATCTATATTAATTGCCTTCATAGCAACCATGTGTTCAGTTTCACATGTTGTATAAGTCAGGAAAAGTTAAAACCTGAGTAAGGATCAAAAAGACCTAGGAAAATTGAGAAGCTCATGCTGATTCTGTTTTACACAGCTAGGAGAGGTAATACTTTTGATATTTAGTGAATTTTCATGTTTTTATCCAATTGTCTGTATTCCACAAAGCCCACTGAAAATGAATTTAAAACAATTTTCACCATTTACTTTGGCTTGCTAATACTAAATTTTGTCACTTAATTTTTCTAGTAATTTTTTTTCCAGATTTCATAACCTCTACTAGTCGTACTACTGTTTGATCTTTATCTAGATTAAAGGTCTCTAAGAAGATCAGCAGTCATCTTATGATCCTCAAAGGCCATCAAGAGAAAAATATAGGCAGCTTATATTGTGCAGTCTTTTCATTGCATATGAGATTTTTCAGATTCAAAAGCAGATAACAGTCAATGTTTCTAACAACAACTATAAATTTAAGAGACTTAATATATAGATGTCTTCATCCATCATGAGTGTCAAACCAGTTGCCAGCACAGTCAGTGCTGTTTCCTTAGTGTAACTTGATTTAATGCCATATCACTTAAGGTCAAGGAAATCTGAAGTCCTGCAAATGACTGTGTTTACCTACTCCAAAATTGCTGAAATGCAAAATTTGAGACAGACAATGAATATATATCCACATAGGAGGCGGTTGGTAAGAATTATATGTAAAAGATATCATGGTTGTTTCTGTAAAAGAAAGCTAATACAATAAAGTTTGAAATGACAAGTATCAGAAAATCTTATGATTGGTGATAGTTTGCAAGACTCATGCTCCAAATTTTACATTGCTCATCCAGTGTAAGGATTTTATATTTAGCCTAACCGGTAGATACTTCTCTAAATATTTCAGGAATATCTGACCTTTATAGTTGTTACCAAGAATGATATATTTTATTATGCCTTCTGATTAAATTACAACTACTTCTCAGATGATCTTTGAGCTTGTTAGTTAAAATAATTCATTATTTTTAATTAGCATCTGGCTTCAGAGCAGTTGTCTCCACTTAATGCCTAGATTTTTCTAAAATATTTTTGAGGAGAAACTAGAGGTTCATTAAAAACTACAGTCTGTTAAAAGCTACCTCATAGTCACTTGAGAAATTTGAAAGGTTGTTGATGCCCCATGCCTGTCAATGTTCAAGAGGCATTTGTAATATCCTTCCCTTCCCTTCCCCTTAAGGGAAGGGGATGAAGGGGATGGGAATGACCCAAGGCATGACACTGCTGTGCAGATAAAGGATTATCTGAAGGTGGTTTCATTTCATGCTTCTCATCTAACATGTTCTGCAGTCGCCACAAGCTATAAGGAATACAACAGCTTTTGGTGCTTGTTTTATGGTGTAAAGCCTATCTGAAAACACCGCTCAAAGAAATAAGACTTCAAATAGATCTGCCCGGTTCTAAGTGACTAGATTATCCTGGTGCAAGCTGGAAAACAACACAATAAAGAAGCTTTAGATCTTCTAACACCAAGGGGATGATAGAAATCCAATGACAGTAACTGATCAGTGATGCAAGTGATGCTTGTGCCAGCAATCTGATATCAAAATTATATATATACATATATATACAATTTTTTTTCCTCCCCTCAATCCAGTAGCACAGAGGAAGACACACATGTATGTCTAGTACCAATGGGAAAGACAAGCCAAAAGGGGAGCTGCTCTGTGTAAGAGATGGCTACCACCAGATCTTGACATGTGGAATCCTGGAGTGAGTGTCTTGCTTATTGCTTTTTTTGATTTGTATGTACCACAGAACAGTAGTCATAAAATAAATGTCAACATCCAATCATTGTGTTTGGGAATGACCAGTGATTATGGTGGTCTGCTCTTGCAGCCACCTTGCCTAAATAGTACTGTGACAGCTAGAAGTTGCTTTTGAAGTAGGAAGACAAAAGGAAAAAAAAAAAAAAAAAAGAATCTTGAAATTACAGCATAAAAGCAAAAATGAAAAGGTGCTGATTTCCCGTCCCTGGTGCTCAGAGATAGAACACTGGGGAACAGCATGAAGTTACAATAGAGGAAATTCAGGTTAGGGATTAGGAAAAAGTTCTGTACCAGAGGGTGGTCAGGCAGTGGAACAAGCTGCCCAGGGCAGTGGTCACGGTCTCAAAATACAGAGTTCAAGAAGCATTTGGACAATGCTCTCAGACATAGGGTTTGAATTTTGGGTGGTCTTGTGGGGAGCCAGGAGCTGGACTCAGTGATCTTTATGGGTCCCTTCCATTATGGGATATTCTGTGATTCTTTGTACATATTCTATCTTTTTTCCTCATTTTTTTTTCCTATGTTAAAAACTTAGACTTTGGGTAAAATAAAGAAATAAATTACTTTCTATCAAAGTGGTGCAAGAATACAGGTCTAGGGTTATGAAACTGACTTCATTAGCAGCATATGTCTTCAATTTTTTTTTTTTTGCTGTTATTTTATCTGCCCTGAGAAACTTTAGATAATGAAACTTAGCACTAATAGTCCTGAAATAATACTTCTAACTTTAGCCTAGAATCTTGTATGCCTTATATTATAAATAAGAATTTGTCTGTCTTTCACATAATAAAATGCCGAAAGTTTTACAAATGAGCTATTGTATGAATATATTGGATTTGTCACTCTTTAGCTGAGATTTTATGTAACTGCAGAAAAGGCATCCACAGTGTTCCATCATTAGTAATGGTTTCCAATGTAACACTGCAGAGAAACTTGTAACTTTTTTGTGAAATCATTTTCAATCACTCTAGAGAGAGGAAAAAAAAAAAAAAGATGTAATCCAATTGCTATTATTCTATATGATGTGAAGTCTGAGTATTTCATTTTTTGCCCACAGTTCTTTTTTCTGTTGATAGGAAATAGAAAACGGGGAAACTAGTATAATATTAAAAATTATAATAACAATAACTCCATTTTTTTTTTTAAGTCAGAAAGGATGTTTCCACTGAGTTGTCATGCTGAGAGTTTTTCAAAGCATCTCATTGAACATACAGTTCTCCCTGTTTTCTAACCATACTTGTAGATGGCAGTGCCATTTAAAATTAAATGCAGATGTTATTTCATTGTTAGAATGTCTATCAGAGAAGAGCAGTCCACAAATAACTTTCGATATACTTTTCTCTTTCTCCTTAAATCAACCAAATGCCCAAATGTAACCTAAGAATGCTGGAGTCTGAATTATTGTACTTGTTTCAGCTGGGACAGAACTGATTTTTTTTTCAAAATATCTGGTATGATGCTACATTTTAGCTTTAGGAGAAAAACACTGTTGATAACATTGCTGTTTTAGTTGTTGCTGAACAGTGCTGTACAGTGCCAAGGACATTTCAGCAAGGGGAGGAGGAGGGGGCACAAGGCAGAACAGACAGAGCTGGCCTAAAGTAACCAAAGGGATAGTCTGTAGCATATGACATCATGTGGAAAAACTATGAAATAAATAATTATCCTGGGAGTTTGGCAAGGAGGCTGCAGCTGCTCAGGCTGAACATCAGTTGGCAGGTGGTGAGCTTAGTTCAATACTTGTTTTGTGTATATGTACATATATATACATGTTTATGTGACTGTCATTACTGTTATTTCTGTCTTCATTTTCTGTCTTAGTAAATAATTTTTATCTCAACTCATGAGTTCTGCCTTTATTTTTTTTTCCTGATTCTTCACTTTGCTAATTCTTCATTTTATGTTTTTCTAAATTTCTTACAAAGTATTGGTCTCAGTTTACAACTTCTCAGTTTAAAGCTTCTCAGTGAATTTCACATGAAAAGTAAACAGCTCCTCTGCTTCTCAGCCACAGGTGAACTTGTGGATGGACTTTGAATAGTAGTCTTTTGATCATATTCAAACTGAGCAATTAAGGCCCTGAATATATAAAACTGGATTCTCCATTTTGAGTGTTTCAAATGGGAAAAGACACTATAATGGCCACAGTGATTTATATTCAGCTCTGAAATTTACTTTATTGGTCTGTTCATCCCAAGCAAATGACAAAACATACATTTTCAGAAGATTTTTCTGTGGCAGCATGGGCACAACAGGAAAAAAAAAAAATGGAATTTGGTCACTTCGAGATTTAATGTTCTAACATAAATTATAACATTAAACATTAATAAAAAAATATGAAACATGCAGTTTGCCACTTCCCTGCCTAAAAATTTCTAATCTGTTGCCAGGACTTCTAGATATCAAAGGGAAAGAAATACCTGAAAGTTTAGTACATATCAATGGCTATAAGTAGATATATCTATACTGATTTGCAAGGGAGCAAAGAAGAGATCAGCTCTTTGGCCTTGACACCAGTAGGTGCACTCTGGTGCATGTTCTGCACAGCCAGGCACTTCCACAACACTGTTTGGGCACTTTTTCCTTGTGCTGTCTGGCACAAGGCAGTAACCACGGCTATTGCAATGAAGTTTGGGATAGTGAGTAAAGGACAGATGAGGTGGAGAACTGCTTCAGTAGCTGCAGGCTGATTTTTTTTTCCTTAGGTAATATGTAACTATAGAATTAGAGCTGAATTACCAAGTTAGACAAAATTCAAAATTCAGGGCTTACTTGTTGGCTTGATTTTCGTGAGAAGTAGATTAGGAATTTGAGAAAGGACAGATTCTGCAGCACATATAAATTGCCAACAGTGACACCTTTACTTGAGTCTTATAATTACACTCAGCCTTGTTGAGACAGTTGGTAGAATTGTAGGGTGGGAAGAAATTTGTGTCAGAGTCCTGCTTATCCTCTTCCTTGCCTGGATCTTTCTTCCCTCACATGAGGGAAGAAAGTTGACAGGGATGTTGCCTTTAGCACTCAGGCAAGAGGGTGTGGTTTACTGGGGTAACGTAACTCTTTTCAGTACCCAGCCTGTTGAGCAGTAGTGATGAAGGAATGCTGCTATAAATGTGGTTGAAGGGTCAAATGATCCATTAGTCTGTGCTTCTTTCTTTCTCACTTCATGTTATGCATGAATATGTAATACTTGGTCTATGCTTTAGCCCAACCTCTGAGGCTAATTTGGTTGGATTCCTTGTTACAATTTTGTGTTCAAATTGTTTCGCAATGAGTTTAAGTATTGGATGAATCAATAAATAATTATTTCATGTCAAGTAAAAAATTAAAAAAGCAAATTAACTGAAAAGAGTAATAATAAGAATATGTTGCATTCTATTCACTTACCAAGTTACTTTGAAGTTTGGATATTATTTAAATATCTAAATTCTTGAAAATGCTACTACTTTACATACAATTAAAATCAAATATATTAACTTACATATGCTGGGAACAGCAGAACTTCTCTCCAGACTGAAACATAAGGAGTCTTTGTTGCCTCAATACTGGACAACTTTTGCAGTACTTCTCTTCATACTCCGTCCTAGGTTTTACATTCAGTGTAAAACGTTTCTATAAGAATAAAAAAAATCAGAACATCTATAAATAACATTTTTTCTTTTTCAGAATAAAATTTGTTACATAAGTATATATGCATTTATATAAACCTACATTTCTCTTTCTTCCTCCAGTAAGAAAAATAAAAATTCTGGTAATGAGAAGATTACTAAATTCCTTCATGATTTTATAGACCTTAATCTACTATCTTTAGATAATTATTTACATTTCATAACACACACATTGGGGAAGTGAGAGAAAATAAACTGGGAGACCAGTGTAAAGAACATTAGATGGGGTGGAGCTCATGTCTATCTGGTTATTCAGCTTAATCTATTACATATATAATTCAACAAATTTTCCTTAAAACTGTTTATTTGGCATTTATATTTTGCTAAGTGGATGTTATGCTTAGTCTTCATTAATTTTTGCTTGTTTAATAAAATTAAAATGTTACAGTTCTTTTTTAAAGTCTTTATTTTCTCTCTTCCTAACAATAATTTGCAACTCGGTTTCAAAGAATCACAGAATAGTTAAGGTTAGAAGGAATCTCTTGAGGCCATCTGATCCAGCCCCTTTGCTCAAGCGAGGACACCCAGGACAGTGTCTGGACTCCTGACAATGTCAGGATGGCTTCTGAATGTCTCCAAGGAGGAGACTCCATTCCTGTCTGACTCTTGTCTCAGGCACTGTCATGTAAAGCAAATGCAAACAAGGGTTACTAATATGGATTTAAATGAAGTGTTTTGTTTGACTTTGTTCAATTCTGTCTCATCAAATCCATTATTCTGACTCTCTTATTTCTACAGCTAATATAAATGCAAAATTCAGAATGCTCGGCAGTTACTATTCCTCTGCTCAGTTAAGATGAAACTGACCAAAGATTTAAAGTAGTTAGAAAACAGATTTAAATGGTAGTAGAAGGACACCACACACCTTGTTTCCATAGAAGCCCAGCCAAAAACTTAGAAACTCTAAAACATTTTTTTTAATAAAGAAAAATAAAGAATTATTTATCCAAATAATAACACTTACAGAAACAGAAAGGAACACCAAGACATTTGCTTGAACAAGAAAACATGGCTGCAGTGGAATCATGGTACCATATCAGAAATGCCTCATGCAATAATTTGGTACTCTCATGCAATCACTGAGAATAACACTGTACTTTGCATAATCATTAAAATGGGTGTACAAATACACATTAGTACACAAATAAAATTGAATACTTCATAGTAGTGCTTATTTCTTTGTTCATTTGGCAGATTTTCAGCTGCAGATTTTAGTAGCCTGTAGATAGAACATTTGAAAATAATTGCCTGAAGTCTTTTTTCTTTTTTTTTTCTCCTTTTTTAAAAAAATTCTTTTTTATTTGGGAAGACATATTTCACAAGTATATTTAAGAAATTCTTGGAAATAGATGAATTACTTAATTTGTGTTTCCATTTCTGAAATTGCATCTAAGAAATCTTATATAAAATAATGAATTTTTCAATGTTATCTATCACATGTTCCTCAAAATTTGTATAAAAGTAATAATAATTGAATAAAATCTGTTGCTCGTCTAATCACTTTTCTCTCTAATTCTAGAGTAAAAATTTTCCTTACTCCAAATAGAATCATAGAATCATAGAATTAGCTAGGTTGGAAAAGACCTACAAATTCACCTAGTCCAACCATCCACCTACCACCAACAACCACACTAAACCATGTCTCCCAACGCTATATCTAAACGTTTCTTGAACACCTCCAGGGACGGTGACTCAACCACCTCCCTGGGCAGCCTGTTCCAGCGTCTGACCACTCTTTCAGAAAAGTAGTATTTCCTAATGTCCAGCCTAAATCTCCCCTGGCGCAACTTGAAGCCATTCCCCCTCGTCCTGTCACTAGTTACAAGAGAGAAGAGGCTGACCCCCAGCTCACTACAACCTCCCTTCAGGTAGTTATAGAGAGCGATGAGGTCTCCCCTGAGCCTCCTCTTCTCCAGACTGAACAATCCCAGCTCCCTCAGCCACTCCTCATAAGGCCTGTGCTCCAGACCCCTCACCAGCTTCGTCGCCCTCCTCTGAACACACTCCAGGGCCTCAATGTCTTTTTTGCAGTGATAATAGATAGTTTTTCAGAAATTCAAAACAGGTATTCCAAGCTCCTTTAATGGGAGACTATTATCAACCACAGTTTAATTAAAATGTTCTTGCAATCAAGGCTCCCCAACAGTTACCAAAAGATCTTTCTTTGACTCACTCTTACTGCCATGTATATGCACATTTACTAAAATGATGACTTGAGTATGATGAATGCAAGTTGATATCTCTGTGATATGCTCTGCCAAGAAGGCTTAAGAAGTAATAGATTTGGCCTCCAGGTGATTCTTGTAAGAACATTACAACTTGGCTTTGATTAGAGCTGAGTGATTAAGCAACATCAGCTGTGGCAGACAGGACAACACAAACAAGACCCGAATGCGGTGTGTCTTGGTAGGGCCTTGTAGCAATCAGTGACAGCAGAAAACTGGCTGAGACTGTTGTATACGTGCAATATCACTGTGGACAGGCTTGATTGAAGGCCTGTAACAACACCTACCTACAACCCCTTACCCCACAAGGATAGAGTCTAGGTTAACTCTACTGCAGAGATGTCCAGCATTACACATGAACAGAGTCCAGACCAGTGCCAAGCCTCTGCATAGAACATGACGTTGAGCATAGCTGGGTAACTACTGCCTTTTTCCATGATGCACTGAACTGGTGCTAACATAGTCTCAGCTAATTGCAACTCATCATGAATATGTGTGTTTTGCAATGACAAGATTGAATGACACATTCGGTTGGAATTGCAGTAAGAAAATGCACTAATACTCACGGCTTGTGATTCCAATGTCTATCCTTTGAAGTTTTGAATGAGTACATCTTCACTGATCCACAGTGTCACTTGAGATAAAATGTTACTTGCATAACTCTGCTGTATTGGCTGTAATGGTTGTAACAATGGTTCCATAAAACCCAAAGAGAGCAAATTCATGTGTTTTTAAATAGATGACTTGGAACACTGAAAATAAAGAATACATAAATGCCAACCCTATGATGACCTATAAATGGCATCTCTAATTACAGAAAGATAAGGCATGTCCTTCTATCACATAATATCAGAAATAAATGAAATTCTAAACTGAACCCCTGAGCTGTTACATGGAAGAGAAATAAAACAGGTGAAATCCTTGGATCACTTTTTTATTCTCCTCTTAATTTGATAGACATATGTCATGACATGTGCTTATTGTTTCTTTCCCAGATTGGAAAATTCAGTTTTCTTTTTGTGATTACTGGTGATTATCCACATAATACATGTGTGTTGTTGTTTTTTTGTTGTTGTTGTTTTGTCTTTGTTTTGTTCTGCATCTGGTGGCAGGATTACATTACACCATAAAACAGGGAAATATACAAATATGAAAGAGGAAAAATGACCAAGCATATACTGCAAAGCTTCCTGTTTTGACATCTGCAATCAAGAAAATTAATTTCTGCTCATTGAAAAATATGTGAATGGAAAGTTCACATACTGTGTATATAAAAGAAGTTGGTATATGTCTGCACATAATTTGTAAATGTTTTTACTATGATTACTTCACAATTGCTTAAATCTAAAATACTGTAAGCTGGATTGCTTATATTAAATTAGTTAAAAGTTGCATATGTACTTTACTTAGTAAAACTGATTATTTCTCTTCTTCATAATTCCATTATTGAGCCAGTGGCAAATGATGTAACACTGGCAATGAAATCGTTTCCTACAAAATACTGTAAACTAGAGAGTGATTAAAGTCTAACAAAATGAAGGCAAGAAAAAAAGCATAATTTTGCTACTGGGACTGTGAGTAAATTATTTGTTTTAAAAAGAAAAGGTTAATGTGTGACTTGGGGGAAATGGAATTGCTTGATAACTCAATAGAGAACTGACCCACCTGTATCTCAGACTTCCAATAGTATGAACTAGTATCATAAATTACAAGAAAAGCTTTGTGGGTTTAGTGAAGGTTATGGCACTTAACCTTTTAAGCTGTTGTATTAGCTAAGATCTCTTATCAGTCCAGTGAAGAAAATGTTTCCTTTGATTGTGGAAACTGTACAAAATCACCTGGTCCCTAAACTGATGATGACTTTAGAATATTTCCACTTTTATTTTATTTTATTTTTATTTTATTTTATTTTATTTTATTTTATTTTATTTTATTTTATTTTATTTTATTTTATTTTATTTTATTTGTAGTGCCTGAATTAAGGAAATTAACAGAGCATTGCCAGTTCAGTGAGCTTAAGTGATCCATTAAGGGACTAGTTAGTGCATGTATGTACTAAAGAAAACAACCCAAAAGTGGCTATTAAGTGAGGGTAATTTGACCCCACCACATGCCTAGAATTTCCGAAACAATCAAGAGAGCTACTAATGATGCCAGGGAGATGCATCTAGATTATGGAATCTGTGCAACAAGCAGGAAAAACTGCAACAACAGTATGCTCAGATGCCATGAGTTTTCTTTTTCATCTCATGATTCAAGTAATTGTCAGTCAAAGAACAAAGTGCCATCAAAAGTACAGTAATGTGAAGCAAAACAAAAGCAGGTTATTTTAAAACATAAGTAATTTACAAAGGCTATAGAAAAGTATATGTAAACTAATTAGTTTGTAAATTAGGGTTGAATTATCGTGGAATCTTAGAATGGCTTAGGTTGTAAGGGAGCATAAAGGTCATCTAGTTCTAACCACTCTGCCACTGGCAGGCTAGCTGACCACTAAATCAGACACCAGATCAAGAAAAAAGGATGGAAATTCTGGTGATACAACTATTCTTGCAATTTACTGATCTGTGAAACCCATGGGTCATGATTCCTAGTTCTATGAAAGGCAGCTGTCATGGAGCTATGTAGAATAGAAGGGTTTAACAAGTGATCAGGATCTCTGATGGCATAAATCCACAACTCAACAGATATATGTAGGTTTATAAAATTTGAGGTTATTGTCCATTGACTACTAGAAGACATTTGCTGGCACACAGAGATACCTTCATTTCACAATGAAATCAACTTTGTAATTATCAAAATCTGATTCATTCCCAAAAAGTCCTAATGATACCTATGCTGCTGATTTGGAAGAAATAATGCAATATCATTCAGATGCTGGCTATTCTTAAAAGAAAGAACTTTTCTTCCTTTTGGTAGAAAGAAGTATAATTTTTCAGATATCAGTGTGGGTCCCAGGTGCTTAAGACCCCAGAAAATATGGCAATATATCAATGAAATATGTTAATAAACATATATACAAGATTATTAGAGCAATAAAGCAAGTAATTAACATTTCTGGGACATTTTTTTCACTCTGGCAGCTTAGGTTGTAAAAATGTATCCATTACTGTGTTTTACTATTTGAGAAATTGTAAGTTCTTATGCTCACATAAATGTTTAAAGAAAATCCCTATTAGAAGATATGATATCTGATATAGTGCTATTATGTAAATGGTGTTTATAACACATCAGTGTTTATTTGTTGCTGAGCAGTGCTTTCACAGAGTTAAGAACTTTTCTATTTTTCACAGTGCCCTGCTAGCAAGGAGAATGCTGGTGCAAAAGAGAGGACATTACGAGGACAGCTGACCCAAATGATGCAAAGGAATGTACACAATATGATCTCATGATCAGCAATAAGGAATGGGAGAAAGAAGGAGGAAGAGATGTTCAGAATTACAGCATTTGTCTTCCCAAGAAACTGTTAACTGCGATGGAGATCTGCTTTCTTGGAAATGGCTAAACATCTGCCTGCTGATGGG
Organism: Numida meleagris; assembly: GCF_002078875.1. NCBI lineage: Eukaryota > Metazoa > Chordata > Aves > Galliformes > Numididae > Numida > Numida meleagris. The sequence goes on along the minus strand of NC_034411.1, from coordinate 90,838,205 downwards.
AAGTAGTGAATGAATTCCTTAGATTGCTTTGCATGAGCATGAAGAATTTGCTTTATCTATTAAGCTGTCTTTATCTCAATCCATGAGTTTTCTCACTTTTACTTTGGAAAAAACCTTCAAGATCATCAAGTCCATGAACCTCATCTACTGTGTTCCAGCACTAAACCATGTCCCTTAGAGCCAAGTCCACTTATATGGGGACTCCAGTACTTCCTTGGCATCTCATTCCAATGCTTGACCACTTGGTGTCTTCAGGGTTGTTTCTCACATTTTCTTACTCCTCTCTTCCAGATGCGGTTGAACAGATTTTTTTCCATTTTCTGCTCTCCTAGAGGCATAAATATTGTAGCCCACAGCTTACTTCTGGACATCAGCTGGACCCTTTTGTAACAGGCTAGAGCTAGATCTTATCTAACATGGGAATGTTAATACTCTTCACAGAAACCACTCCTGCAGCTCCGCTCCCTCCTACCAAAACTTCTTCAAGTAAACTCATTAGAACACTCCATGTAAGCAGTATGGATGAGCCTATCCTGTTTTTGCAGATAAAGATTAGATACTTGTATGCAAGTTCTGCTGCACAGTTTGCTATCAGAGCCAGAGAATGGTCCTTGGTAGTGCTTATTGGTATAGACAAAACCGTTCCTGTTTGCTATCCAATGACTGCACTGATATAGCACTATAGTGCTAGCTGAATGAACAGAATATTTGTGAAATTGGCTCAAGTCTCATCTCAAGTACATACAGATAATTGGGTAGATACAAAGAGTGAGATCCAATTTACCTAATATATTTAATTTCCTTGTAGTCACTGGTAGGAAGCAGTCTCCTTAATGTAGTTCCCATCCTGTCTTGTCAAAGGCAAGTGATAGGAGTCTTTCAGGGTCATGAGTAAGACTTTTTTTCCCCATCTGGGGCACTACACTTAAAGAATAGATGTAGATACAGAATTGAGCTGTCTGGTTGCTTTCATGACCTACCTCTGAGTACTGTCTGATTCTTTGTCAGTGATTAAACATTCATACTCACATCACTTCTGTAAGTTGAGGAGATAGCCTCCATTTATAAGCATATAACTGAGATGTGGAGAGATTAAACAGACAAATGTCAAAACCTAATAAAGGCTGCTATTGATTTGAATGAGAATTAGATCAGGCCATTTGTGAATTAACTTCCCAAATGCTCTGCTATCTTTTCAATAAAGGTATGTATTTACTTCTGTATAATAAATATGTACTATGTGGGATATCTGTTTAACTGGAAATAATTAAAACATTTTTTAAAAGTCTTACATTTTGTCAGACAGTAATGCAAATATAGTTGAAGTAGTAATTTAATATTTTATATTAGTTATATAACTAATAAAATGAGAATTAGTGAAAATGAGAATTTATGAAAAATAATACAAGTCAGAAGCAATTACACATGCAGAAAGAATTCTGAAATATATATCTTGATCTTTCCTGTGAGTCCGATTATCTTAATATGTTAACAATAGTCCTTTTAAATTCTGAATTCATAAGTTCCTCTGAAACAGTGAAAGAGAAGAAAGGGATTTTATATTCATTTTATAGGAAATCTATAGCATCTTTTCTTCACATCAATTGTAGCAGCTTCAAGATCTAGAGATCACTGCAAAGCCTTAAAGACATCCCAGAGGAGAAGATGACAGAGCTTTGTGTGTATTTTTAAGTCACAGTTATACAGAAACATAATGAAAATTTCTTAGGGATTATTTTTGGATGAAATGAAGACCAGCTTTGATGTTGTTAACATTCCATGACCCAATTTACCAGCACAACAGACAAGCATTTCAGTGACTACAGACATATGATTACTAGAAATAATTCAGAAATGAGCACTGTTACTTGCTGTATACAATTGTACTGGGTTCAAATGAGAAAAAAAAGCGATCTTATTTCCATATGTTTAAGAAAAAGCACTTGTAGTGAGAAAATGCTTCTTATTACAGAAAAAAATGGAAGGATGTTTTGATAGATGGAGATGGGTGTGAAAACAACATCAGAGTAAAAGGATTCTTTCAAGTCAGAGTAAGACTAAATAATTCATTATTTAGTATGTGGTGCAGCAGATTAGAATTTCTTGATAGGGTGGAAAGACTGTTGCCTCTAGTCATTATACACTTTTAGTGATTTATTTATAAATATTATACTTTGCTCTAATTTCTCAGTGAAATTATCAAAGATGTTGTTATCGTTACGTCTGTAAAGTTTTAATGCAGTTAACATCAATAGACAATTCGTATTCCAGACTGCTATTAAATTCCAAGAAATACTTGCTTACTTCAAAAGCAAGATGCCAAATCTGATAAGGATCAATCACTGCTCAGAAACAGATTCTGATTTTATTCTTCTGTAGCTGAAATCTTCTGGCCCAGTATTTAGGTATTGTTAGTGACATGTTTAGAGGAAGCTCTTGAGGGGAATGAGTACAGATGAAACATTGATATTACAGATACGCATGACATTAATTTTATATTCGTGTTATAGTTAGCCTCTTATATCAAAGGCAGACATTGCTTTTCACTGTTTCTGCTAAACTAAATCAGACCTATCTTTATGCAAAGTTCTTTTTGAAATTTTCAAGCTGATGTTGTAATGGTTTCAAAATAAGACAAAGCCATCCTTTCTGACCAGTTAAGCCTGACGGAAGTTTACTTGGAAAGCAATACATGATCCAAAAATGTCAAACTGATTTAATCCAAACATTAATACTTCTTATTTTTTTTTAATTAACGGAGAACTTGAAGGAGGTAAATAACACAGTAAAGGAGTTCGAATCATAGAATCATAGTATCCTTAGAGTTGGAAGGGACCTCTGAAGGCCAACTAGTCCAACTCCCCTGCAATGAACAGGGACACCACAGCTAGATCAGGTTGCCCAGGGCCTGATCCAGCCTCACCTTGAAAGTCTCCAGGGACGGGACATCAACCACACTAGGCAACCTGTTCCATTGCCTCACCTTACACCTCACTTTACAGACTTTTCCCTTATATCTAACCTAACCCTACCCTCTTTGAGCTTGAAGCCATTTCCCCTTGTTCTATCACCACAGATCCTGCTAAGGAGTCTTTTAGACCAACACATGCAGAGTTTAACTGCAATATACAAATATGCAAAACAAATAACTTCTGTTGTGCAGTTGTTCACTTTTATTCTATGTCATGTCTAAGACCTTGTGCCCTCACGTTTCTGTGAAGTGAATAGTTATGGTTACTTACTCCGTTTTTTCAGCTCTTGGAGAGAGAAACACTCACTGCTAAATACAGAGTTACATAAATTCAATTCTTCTTTATTAAGAAATGTATCCTACAATTAATGGGCTAGTGAGCAAGTATTCACTCCTATAGAAGTCTTTTTTCATACTTTTCTTGAGAAAAGTATCTTTCAACGTATCATATTTTACAAATAATAAACAAAAAAGAAAATGAAATGTACATCTAAGTGCTAAAGAGAATTTGTGCTGTTTCTTGTTATGTACACAATGGTAGCAAACTAATGACTGAGTAGACTATGACACAGGAGAGCTCGGTCTAATGTTCTGAATGTCCTCTGGGAAGATATGCTTCTCTTAAAGCTTCATTTTCAAAATCTGCATTATATTTATAAACACACTGTTAAGAGGGCTTTGGGAGAAAGTCATTGAATTAAAGAATAAAATAAAACAAGGGTTTTTTTTAGTTTGTCAGAAGAACTGGAAACAACCTCTACTTTCTCCACAGTCTCATCCGGAAATAATTTATTCATTATTTGCAGTGTTATCATTTGAATTCATCAGTTCTTAAGGGAAGGAGAGATATTGCTAAATTTTCTCACTGCTGCTTTGCTACAGAACATTCTTCATTTATACAGAGGATATGTTTTATTGATTAAAATCCATTTTAAAATGTGTTATACAATGAAAAAATCAAGCATGTCTTTGTAGAAGAATTACTCCTGTTTCTGAATGTTAGGGATGGCTACAAAGCTGTAACATAACCTACTTTGCAAGGTTTATGGGAAAAGTTATGTGCACATTGGTATTTTTGTTATTACTATGGCAGTGAGCTGAAAAAACTTAGCTATACATAGACTTAAAGCAGCAGTGGAAGCCTTTCTGGAGACTGCACTTCCTGGAGGCTTCAGCCTCTATCCTAAGAGCCCACAGCAGTGGGTAGCTGTACTTTAATTATTTTCTCATTTTGTTTTTCCCTGCACAACATTGTAGGTATGATTATGAGGAAGCATAGCTTTGCATGCAGTTCTTGAAGAGTTTACATTGCCTTAGAAAACAAAATTCCCTCAGCCCAAGACTGCACTATTCCAGTTCTTTGGTATCCATTTATCAGTCAGTGCATTCAGTCATAAGAAAGTAGAAATTGTCCCTGTGATTACACTGAATTTCTAGGATATACTGGGTATGTTTTTCCTTACCAGAGCAGATGATAAACTGTACATATCTGACATCTTTAAGAACCAATTTCAGCTCTCAATTTTTGAAGACACATTGTTTTGTACTATTTGACATAGTGGAAAATGACAGACAGATGCATTAAAAAATCTGGTTATTTCAAAGAAGAAATGGATTGTAAACCTATTATCCTTTTTTTCTGATGAGTGTGTATTATTATGTGATAGAATGTGCTTTAAAATATAAATTAATAACTGAAAAGATGATCCTATTTCTTTTCAACAAATTATATATTAGCAATTTAATGCTCTAGACATTTTGCACAAGTTTGCCATAGTCTGGATATTTTAATTCAAAATTCTTCTAATTGGGCCACATTACCTCCTGTTTGCAATTGCTCAAATCATAAATGTGTAGGAAAGCAATCAGATATTGTCCTTGAAATTACTGCAGAAATTGTTTAAATGGAAATTGAAAATAGGAAAAATTTATATGCATTATTAGCTGCCTTTTAATGTTGCCATCCAAAGGAAAACAAGGAGTAACATTTTCATGTCAGCCATTCAGCTTTTTGTAGACATCCACTCGTGCCTCCTGTAGAATTTACAGGAGAAATCCATTTTTGAACTATTTTTCTCCATAGTGGGGTAATACACAGGGCAGGTTGCTAAGTTACTTCTGACCTTGAGACCAGGAGCATTTCCGTTATCCCTGTGGTGCCTCTGGTTCATTAGGCTATCTAGGTAGATCAAGTAAATGCAGATCTGGCAAGGATGAGAGTCAAGGACTGTGGAAATGTGCAAGATCTGTTTAAGGGTAAACACCAAAGGCAGCAAGAAGATGAAACCAAGGAGAACCTAGCACAAATGCAGGAAAATAGAGGGAGAATCTGGGAAAAGAGGATGGGTTGCATGCATGTAAATTGCTGTCTTGTCAATATGCTTGCGTCTAGCTGAGACTTGCCCTTGATTATTGAACTCAAACTGAATAAATCCTTTATCTAAGTGCCTCCCATGTGAGTGCACTTGCTGCTCTGATCCTGTGCGTGAGCATTAGTACACCTGAATCCAGACTAGCTGAAGAGTGGGGTGAGAAGTCTGAATGCCAGCAACCAGAGTGAGAAACCATGAGAAGAAGGGACATAGAGGTCTGAACAGACCTGCTACAAGACAACACTTGTTTGTCTATGAATGGCGAACTCAGTCCTCATCAGCCAGAGAGAAAGAAGAGAAACAGGATATCTGTGATGCTCAGTGTTTATGTGAGGGGATTGTATTTATATGGGTATTGGTGAAGACACTGAGCTATGTCCATCTTGAATTGCATAATGGGTTGTGTTAGTAGTGTACATGCGTGCATGCGCACCTATGTGCCTGGCTACTGGTCAGCTTGAAGGCATAGCATGGGAGGAGCCTTGCACATATAGGAATTGGACTCGGTCCTGAATCCCACTGCTTTCATAAAACCTAACATGGTTCATTTTACACTTTTTACACATTGTGACCTTACATAGCCTCAAACTAAGTAGAAAAGGTAGATAAGATGGATTGGTCAGATAACAGTTTATCTCCGTCTTGCTTAGATAGACCTTCAAATTATTAAATTATATAATTAGTAATACAAGCAATAAAGGCAACAATTTCTGCCTCAGTCTCCTTGGCAGCTCTTGGCAACTCCTGTGTATCCTGACATGTCCATATAGGAATTTCTGTACCAGAGCCAGTATCACAATGTTTTGACTGTGCTCACATGAGTGTATGCATGTGCAAGTTTTAAGAAGGCCTGCTACCCTAAACAATCCCACGTATAATTCTCAGGGTAAGTAGTTAATGACCAGCTTTATTAACTAAAGCCTTGTCTCTAATGGACTTAATTCCCTGATTTTTCCATTGAACTAACTTTATTAATATAACAACATATTTTAAGAATAAATTTAAAAAAGAATTTATAATTAGATAAATGTTAAAATAATAATTTGAATATATAATTTCATTTGAAATTAACAGAATAATCAATTTTTAAGTCACTTTATCTTGTGTACATAAAATATATATTTCAGTTTAAAATTGTTCCAGTGAGAGAATACTTATGCTCTACTTTGCATGAGACGTGCTCTACTTAAATGGAAATAGTGATAAAGTCGCTGTCTTCATTAAGCTGCATATTGTCATGAATATTAAGAGCCTGATAATTTACCATCAAAAATGCAGTTGAACTTGGTTAATGACTTGAAAATTATTTGAATATACAAACACACAGATAACATGCTCACATATTTTATTTCCTGAGGAAAGCAGGATAAAAATCAATTCACTGGGCATTCCCACTTCTGCTTCATCCCATTTTTTTCACTTCATACCAATAGAGTCAACAATTAGGCATATGCCTGAAATAGCTCTTGCAGAACATCTCTAAGACAGTTTTTCTTTCATCTTCCCTCCATAAGAGTTTTGTGCCAAGCCCATGTCTCCTACTTTGCATTTTCACTAGGAGCTCATTATACACCACAAAAGCTTTCAAAGTTTACTTTTAGATTTTGTATCTATCCATGATTTTTTTTTTTTTTAGAATTCACAGATTGACTTCAAGCATTTCAGTCAAACTCTTTATATTTGAATACTGAAATTCCAACACTTTGAAAAAAGTGGCCTTACTTTCCACAGAAGTCAGTGAAAACTCTTGTTGTTCATTAGTTCTAAAAAACTTTCACTTTAATACAGGTGGTTAGATTAGGATCAGAGGAACAATTCTTAAGAGAACCTAAGGGACAAAATAAAAATCCCATTGAAAGTCACTGGACCATGAGAGCATAAGCAATTTAGTTTCCTTTGAAAATCCTACTTTCACTATCTAAAATTAGAGCCACACTTTTTAAAGTGAAGCATCCGCCATTTCAAGATTCTGAAATAATTTCTTTCTTCCTCGAGGAACATGATAAAATGGAAGCAGAAAAATGACAAAATTAAAATAAATATTAAAATTGTGAGGAAACTTACATTTTTAGGAGTTTATTGTTTAAGTATTTGTAACTACATTCATAGGTCCCAATAGCAATGAAAAAAAAAGAGCTTTATTTAAATAAATTTCATATGGAATTTTGATGTCCTAAACAGATTTTAAATCTTCTAAGGCTGAGGACTAAACTTAGACCATGTCTACACATTGGATGTGTTCCCACTGAGGGAATATTATTCTATGCATTTATTGTCTTTCGACTTAAATTATCCTTATAAAATATCAGTGACCTTGATACTCCAAAGCAACCCCAGGCTAATCTTTTTGATCTTGTCCATATCTAAAGACAATTAGCAGTTATTACCTAGCTTTCTATCCCCTTGTGGCCTCCTGCTTCATATTACCAGAACATAATGTTTTAGAGTTTTTCTGGTCTCCACTGTTTCTCTCTTGTGTGAAAATTATTATGGAGGCAGAGTTAGGCCAGATATTTTTGGTAAACCTTTACTATGGGAGTTACCTGTGCTTCTTTCTTTTTCCAGTGTTAAATAGTGTTGGGCAGATGTAGTCCAGGTCTTGGTTATTCTGAGTGGGTAGATTTTCCCTGTGACATTATACGCTAGAAGAGCTCCACTCTAATTCCTGGGTGAGAAAGGAAACACTAATCTTACCAGATGAAGTGTTACAAAACAGTACGTGCTTGTGAGTCCATTTCCCTCCCTAACTTCCCTCCTTAGCTCAAGATGCTTCATGTCTAATTCAGTGTTTAAGGCAGCCTTTGTACATCCTCCACAGAATTTAGTTCACTAATAGCTTAACCAAATTCAGTCTAGTGTTGGTTTTTAAATTGTATGTTCTGAATGATACTCCTGGGGCCAAGTATTTATATTTTTGGATATGGCCATGACTTCTTTGGTAATATCTACGTGGAGCTTATGTATTCATGTGAGTATTTATATCAAAAATTTTGTCACCAAATAAAGCCATAACAATTCAACTCAGTATCTGTTTAAATCCAAAAGATCCTATGAACTAATGTTTAGAAGTGATCTGAGTATGCAAGTTTCAGAAAATTCTTGCCATACCTTTTTGATCTCTGTATTGGAAACAAAATCACAAGGGCTTCCTAAACACTACCTCAAAGACTAAAGCCATAAAAGATTGCAAAGGTCACACTTATGTGCAAATGTAGTTAATTTCACGACTAATTAAGATATTCCCCCAAAGAACTCTGGGCACCTTCACAACAAACTACAAGCAGTATTACTAGTCTACAAAATACAGGCAATAATTATATTTCAAGTGTTTCCCCAGACTGACCTACCAAAAACTAATCATAAATATAGCCTACTGTTACAAGTTTACCTTTTTTTTAATAAAACAGAAAAACTGCATACATTGCAGAATTCATTAGTATCATTTCATTTCTGCCAGACATGCTAAAAATACTTACTACCCGTTACTTGATACAGAAAGCTTTGATTTTCACAGAACCTTTTGAGCATGTAATTGGTAGAGTTCAGTGATTCACAGCTTTATAATTCAGCTGATATTTTGATAAGTTATTACCCAACTGACACTCATTAAAGCTGATGTTTTGACAATTTTATTCATGGTTCAAGGTTACAGTTAGTACAAAGAAGGCTGTATCCCTCTTTTTATCGGAGTTTGTAGCAAAACCACAGACATCATCATGAAAATCAGCTTCAGAAACTTGGTGTTGCCCAAGCTCATCCCCCATTACTTCATATTTTTCCTGAATTTCTTCTTTCATTTTCTCCTTCTAATGGCCAACTTTCTTCAATTTTTCTTTCCATGTTAGTGAAGCTTGTATTTTGTTTTCACACTCTCAGCTTCCAGGCTTCTTTCATATTAAGTTCTGCAAATGAGAATGTCCTTCCCTTAGTTCTTTTCAGCCCTTCACCTCTTTTTCTTTCACTTTCTCTGACATAAAACTGAATATTCAATAGAGGCTATTTTCTTGCTCTGCCTTCTTCAATGATCATTCTGCATATCTCACAAATAAGTCACAGATTTGTAGTTCAGAATAATGGACAAACCCAGACTTGCAACCTCTCTGGGGGAGGGAATGGGGTTTGTGTCTAATATTTTTGTTCATTGTAAATATTAGTGTGAAATCATATATCTTCTGTGTAGAACATGATTGGAATTGAAAAAGTTTGCAGGATTATTTCTTTAAAGTCTGAGATAATTAATATTTGATTCATTACTTATATTTCCCAATACTTCAAATATCTCTACCAGTACCTGAAAGGAGGTTGTAGAAAGGTGCGGGTTGGCCTTTTCTCCCAGGTAACTGTGACAGGATGAGAGGTAATGGCCTTAAGTTGCACCAGGGGAGATTCAGGTTGGATTTTAGGAAAATTTTCTTCTCAGAAAAAGTGGTCAGGTGTTGGAACAGGTTGCCCAGGAGTCCCTGTTCCTATAGACTTTAAAGAAAAGGGTAGATATGGCACTTAGGAACATGGTTTGGTGGGCATGGTAGTTAAGGGTCAGTGTTTGGACTACATCTTAGTGGCCTTTTCCAACCTTAACAACTTTATGATCTGTGGTATACTATAAAAGATAAGGGGACAATGACAATCATGAGATAGATAGCAGGAGTTGAATTTAAGAATTGGAACATTAAAAATATGAAAAATATTTGAGATAAACATTGAATACTGTTGTAATTAATCTATTGATTTCCTTTATAGCACAGGAATTTATTGATACACTTAGTAATCCTGGTTGCTATTGTTACTATTTTATTAGTGTATTTTTAACTCTAGATCAACTGATCAAATCTAGGTAGTCTCTATGCAACAAAAGCCATCCTCCTTACTCCACTTGTATTTTTAATAGACAACTTTTCTAATCTCTAACTTGTCACTTGTACATAACTAGGTATGATCAGTGCATACAGTAATTGCATTCAAATGTGAGGAGTGCTATTGTGATTAGTCTTTTCCATGGCAATTTAGAAAGTTATAAAATGAATATATGTTTCTTGTATTGCCACAAAATGACTTTCTGCTAGATATTCTCATATAGTCACAGTACAAAAATGATCTAGCTTCTGAAGTCCCAGGTGAATGAGACAGAAAAACCATGACTTCCCTGGAACAGATGTTTTGTATGCATAGGGAAGTCATGCATAACACATTTTAATTTAAACTTCGAAGAAGACATAAATTTATGTTCTAAAAATCAATATGATAATTTGGTATGAGACAAGGTAAAGTCAGATGCTATTCTCAGATTAATTAAAGGCAAGATCTCAACAGATAATGAATCTGACTTCAAATATAGAAATCTATATGTGAAATGCTTGGTGGAAAAGAAATAAATGTTTTGTACTTGGCTTTAAGTCAGAGGACATGAGAGTAAATCTATTCATGCAGAGGTTGATTGCAGCTAAAATTTACGAAAGTCATTTGACATAATAAAAATACTGAGATATTGGTTTATTTGGGTCAGAAAACTAATGCGTCTCTCAAATTTATTAGTGTTTTGGTTTAACCTGGCAGGGAGCTAAGCTCCACAGACACGTTTGCTCACACCCACCCCTAGTGGGTGGAGGAAGAGAACTGGAAACAAAATAATGTGACAAAAATGTTACTTAACATGGACTAAACCCCTGCCTAATTCAGGGCACCTGCCCTGGCTGCATCTCATGCCACTGTGCCATAATGAGTAGCTCTCTCCTGCCAAGTGGCCTGGCCCCAGGCAACATACCCATCACTCAGCAACAACCTGCACAAGCCAGGACAGCTGGAAAAACCTGTAGCACAACTGTTGCTAGTGGTCTTTGAAAATGACTAAGAGCAACAAACTGAAGCTAAATGGAGTTACTCTTCCACATTCTGCAACCAATATTGGAAGAAAATCTCTAGAAGTAAATTTTACATAGTATAATCAATGCTATCTTCTAGATTTACTTATGAAAGTATAAACAATTTGAAATATAAAGTTCATCCTGAAATCCCATGAAATTTTATGTGACAGTTAAGGAATCAGTTACCTAATTTATTTTTGAAAGCTTCTGCTTCCTGAAGAACTACTCTGGCTATTGTCATGAAGTTTGGATAATCATGAAAAAAGTAACATAAGATGTTTATTTAGATAAATTACAACTAGCTATTTATCTTTCAGTACCATAGGCAGTCATTCAACCAACACTTACCTGTTGCATAAAAGTATTGTGAAAGTAGCAGTAGTATGAAAAAGTTCAAAATAATTAAGATGGAAGTAAATGTTATTTTCTAGCTTTAAGTTATAACAACAGTACAACACTGTGGATCTCACTGACAGCTATGCACATAGACCCATTTGTTAACTTTTCTGTTCTTCAATACTGAAAGCAATGGTGAATGCACCCTCAGAGGTACACAAGTGCTTCCTACTTTATTGAAGTACAGCTCAGAAAATCACTACATCCTTCATTCCTCTTTATTACAGAATGTTAAAAGGCTCTAAATACATTTTCCCTACACACTGATCAAAATGAACTTCACAGAACATTTATACTATTTGCCAGATGGCCAGCTGCATCCGTCTATGAAAGACATGGACTCCTTTATCTGGAAAAGTTTTCCTGAATAGTTTTAAACTCTCATAACTGCATCTGTGTTGTTGTTGTAGTTATATTGTTTGCTTTGTATTGAACGACACAGCAAAGATGCAAATTTGAGTTGAATTTGAAAAGCTTGAGTAAGCATTGAGATCTACAGGTTAAACAGATCTCAGTACCACTTATTTTGATTAATATGAATACGATATATGTATGAGATAACTGTACATAATTTACTTTACAAATCTGTCAACGTACTGCTAGCAAGCAGCACAAAGCCAAGTTCTTACAGATGGAGTCTGTAGTCTATACATCTATGCATGTCCACATGCTCCACTCTGTCTGTTGTTTGTTTCTTCATCTTCAAAAGTTAATATATTCACATGAATCATGTTATGACCACTATTTGTTATAGAAAATTAAGTGACAAAAGACAATCACTGCAGAAAAATAGCTTGTGTTGATAATTAACAAATAAACCTGCATTTTTCATTAATATATTGAACACATAACAAATAAGGCTTTCCTAATTTTAACAAAATGTTCTTTTCATAGATTTTCTGTTACTAAGCACCTTTTTAAATCTCTGTCATGGACAACATTACTATAATTATAATATTTTAGATGATATTGTTGTAATAATAATCAACAATAATTTGCAAAAAAGTTTTCAAGGCTTTATAGAACATTTCCCTATTTTTCCCCACTTTTTGTGCATGAAAATTAGATCTCACTACACAAAGTATTCATACTTTCTGAAACAAATAATCAGTTAAATCATTTAAAATTAGTTAATTATGTACATACTAATTCTCTGTTTGAATAGAAAGCAATTCTAGCTTAACTGAACAATTATATATGGATATTTAAAAAACTCTTCTATTTTAAGGTGCTTAAATGCAGGAAATACATGACTTTCCTTCTAACTGTAGACACTTTTATATTCCTTGAGTTTTTGGAGTTTATTCAATTAAAAAAAGAGCAATGCAAAATGCAAAACTTCTGTTATTTCCTCTTTATCAATAGTGACCATGTTCCATGTTTTTAAATTAATAATTAAAAAAACTAAACTACAACAGTTCCTAAGGATTCATTATTGACTATGATGCTAAAGCACCTTTTGATACTTTACTGAATCTATTCAGTTTCACATTGTTGTTAACCTCAGTAGGCAGCTAAACATAACAGATCTGCTCACTCACTTTTCTCCATGACTCCAGTGGGATGGGGAAAGAGAAAAGGAAAAGTAAGAAAGCTCATTGGTCAGGATAAATATAGTTTAATAAGTGAAGGAAAAGTGGAAGAAAGAGAAAATAAATGCTGCAAAGGCAATTACTCACCACCTCCCAGAGATAGACTTATGCCCAGCCCATTCCTGAACAAAGATGACTAACTTAACAGAAGCTTGCTCTAGTCCATTTTAATGCTGAGTGTGATGTTATACAACAGTGACTATCCCTTTTGTTAGCTTGGGTCATTTGCCTGGTTGTGCTCCTTCCCAGCCTCTTCTCCACCCTCCCTCTATTAACTGTCAGGGCAGGATGAGCAACAGCAAAGGCCTTGATACAGTGCAGATGCTACTCAGCCACAGCTAAAACACTGGTGTGCTATCATCCTGGTTTCACCTGGGACAGAATTGATTTTTCTTCATAGTGTCCGATAATATGCTACATTTTATTTTTAGGAGAAAGACACTGTTGATTACACACTGATGTTTTACTTGTTGCTGAGCAGTGCTGTACAGAGCCAAGGACATTTTTGCCTTTCAGCTTCTCATACTGTTCTGCCAGCAAGGGTGGGGCCACAAGGAGTTGGGAGGGAACAGAATTAGGACAGTTAACCTAAACTAGCCAAAGATATATTCCATAGCATATGGCATCAGTGAGGAAATTGACAGGGTGGTGGCTGTACTCGGGAACTGGCTGGGCATTGGTGGGTGGTGAGCAATTTCTTGTTCATCAATTGTTTTGTGTATATATATACATACACACAGTTATCATCACTATAATTTCTCTCTTCTTTTTCTGTTTTACTAAATAGTTCTTACGTTTTTTTTATTCTCCTATACCACAGGATGTGAGAGTGGTGAGCAAAAGGTTGTGTGGTGCTTAACTCCCTGCCAGGTTAAACCACAACACAAATCTATGAATAATTTACTTCTGAATTATTCTAAGGCTCTGAGAATAAGTTTTTAGAGATCCTAAGGAAAGCATCATAGAAAAAGCTGAAAATATATATGGGTTGCTGTGAAAGCGATACCTCCTATTTATTTCCATGGAAACTACAACAGATACTAATAGATAACAATAACACTAATAGAGCAAATTCTCAGCTACAAAACAGTATTTTTCAACAGTCATCACAATTAGCTATGCATTTTTTCTTGCCACTGATGAACAAGATCCTGCATCCCACACTTGTGAAAAACTGCATGGTGATCTGGAATGTACTTCATCTTTCACTTTGCTGTCATCACTGCTGAAATGCACCCCCACCACCTCACTGTGCTAACATCCACTGTTTGGTCTCCATAAGTGTTCAACAAGTGGAAATGAATGTCAATGAATGCCATTTTTCTTGGCACAGAGGCATTCAGTTATGCACCTTTGCTTCATACGCATGGAAACAAAATTAAATATAATACTGTTGGAAAGGTTCAAGCCCTACTACCAACATCTGCCTCTGACATCGTGGGCCAATATAATAAAATAGGAGACATTACTTTTGGAGCAGCCCTCATATATATCTGTCAGCTTCCTAGTGTGAAGGTTTCACATCAGTAGCAGACATAGATCTTTATGCAAGGCAAAATATTAATATGACAAATGAATCAATTATCTTTTTGTTAAAAACACTATAGACCATTACATAAAATGAAATGATAAGGAAAATATTATAATACAGTAACATTTACTACGTTTTCCTTTGTGTTGGAGTAGTCTATTAATTTTGTGTTTGTATTTTACATAAATACATGCACAGGAAAGATGACTTTGCAGCACATCATGTTATTGATAGCCCCGATTTCCAACTACAAATTGTTGAGCTACATGCTTCTTTTTTCAATTTTAATATTTTACACCTATAGACAGCAAAATGTTAACATTTAATGAAAATATGTCACTTTGAATGTCATCCATTGTAATGTATAATGATTTCTACTACAAGAGATCCTTAGCATGCTTCTAAACTGCCATTCTTTCCCAAATGAACGTAATGGAAGAGAGCACCAGTCTTCAGCAAACTGTTATTCCTCCAGTTAGAGCAACAGCTGTGAATCAGACATTTAAACTACAATATTCTCCCTGTTTATTATGCATCACATAAAATTATAAAGAAAGCCATTTTTGTATACCTTAGGAATATCACTATAATTAAAATATAGTAATTAATATATAGCAACTTGCATGTCAAAGGACTAACAAGCTATTTAATCAATGATTAAATACACCTGGCATTTTAATAATACAATATTCTTGTTGTCACACTGATAAATGTATACACTGCACCGCTTTGGACAGGGCTGCCACCAGACCAGACCAGGCTACCCAGGGCTCCACCCAACCTGACTTTGAACATCTCCAGAGATGGGACATCCACAACCTCTCTGGGCAAACTGTTCCAGTGCCTCACCACTCTAAGTGAAAAATACCCCCCCCCAACACCTAACCTAGATCTTCCCTCTTTTAACTTAAAACCATTCCCCTTGTCCTGTTATCATCTACCCATGTAAAAAGTTCTAAACAAGAGGGAAATAAGCTACCTTTAAGCATGGGAAGGCCACAATGAGGTCTCCTCAGAGCTGTCTCTTCTCCAGAATGAAGAAGCCTAACTCCATCACAGCCTGTCTTCATAGGAGAGGAGAGGTCCCTCAGAACATCTTCGTAGCCCTCCTCTGGATGTGCTCCAGCTTTACGTCATTCTTGCGCTGCGGACCCCAGACCTGGACACAGGCTCAGGGGATAATCAGCTCCCTCACCCTGCTTCTGATGCAGTCCAGGATATAGTTAGCCTTCTGGGCTTTAAGTGCAACCTGCTGGCTAATGTTTAGTTTATCATCTACCAGTAACCCTAGATCCTTCTCAGCACGGCTGTTCTCAAGGAGTTCTTCTCCCAGTCTGTACTTATATCTGAGATTACTCCAACTGAAGTGCAACACCTTGCACTTGGAATAATCCTCTCCGTATGTTTCATTTTAGTTTGAGATAAGAAAAAGAGAGATGAAGTTTCCTCAAAGCATTTTCACCAACATAGTCCACAAACTAATCTTTCAGAGCCATTTTGTGCTTTTATGTTTAGAATACTGAAGTCAGTCTTCATTCTGTTGAACTCTAAATAAAAATACAGAAGTCACTAAAATCGGTAGAAAGAAATAATTCCTCAAGGCAAATCATGGACATAACTAATTATTTAAATATATAGGATCTTGGATGTGCTTTGCAGTTCTCCAGGATTAAATACAGGCAAAATAATGATGGCTATTAACTTTGACTACTTTTTAATAGCACTACAGGGAAAAGGAAAACACCAAAAAAAACAGAGCAGGAAAGGTAAGCAGTGGTTACCTCTGTCAGAGATTATATTTTATGTTGTCTCTGTGAAGGACTTTCCTGAGAATTACACCATGAAGATTGTCTTACTTGGAGAATCAAGGCACTATATTTGCAGGAATAATAGCTTGTACCATTTACCAAATCAGTAAATAATGATTGCTAAAGATGTATTTAGGACTTGCTGAACCCTCTCTGGTAGAAGATAATGATATCAACAGCAGTAACAATAATAATACACTTAGAAAAGCTTAACCCTATAAAGCAAAGTATTTACAGGAAAAGGAGTCATTCAACATGTTCTTTTGAAAAAAGCAATTAAATGAATATTTATACCTTAAATTTAAACCAAATTCTGCTCTATTAACTGTAAGTTAGCCTATTCTTTCTATTCAAGAATGTATAGCACAAGTGAAAAATAGATGGAAGAATCTGCTAGCATCTTGAATTACAGCTGCATTTCAATGACTGATCAACCTTATTCCTAGAAAATACAAACAATTGTCTTTAGAGGTAAGTAGAGACACCTAGTTTTATCTCACCAGCATATGCTGACTTTCTGGTGATGCTGTAATTCATTCTATTGTTATCAATTACTTTCTGTTCCTCTGAATCATTATAGTGATGCTTGCCTTCACAGGAAGTAAGATAAACTATGATGAATTACATGAAACTAAAAATGAGAAAAAATGAAATACTTAATTAAAAGACTAAAAAAACTTCAAAAAGATATTTCTCTAATAGTATTTAGTATTCTAAAACTTAATTATTTATGTTGACAGTGTGAAAATAAATTATAAAAGTATTCTAAAAGTTATTATGTCTGAAAAAATGTAAAGTGCCACACACATTTGAGGATTGTTGATATACAGCTTATTCAGCTTCCTGGGAACATAAAATACAAGAAACACATAGAAGTTGACAGGCAACAATCAGTTTTCATTTAACTCAGATAATTTATTAGCTTTCACTTCTAAAGTGAAAGAAAAAGCTTCAGTAAAAACAATGAGAGGCACACCATTATTTTTATCATCTTAGTCATCTGAAGAGTCATTGCAATAATCTTGGATTCAGAGTTACTTAAATAGTTTGAAAAAAGTAATAAAATTTATGGTTTAATTGGGTGTCATTGGTTAATGCAACTCATGTAAAAAAAATTCACAGCTCAGCATAATTGCATACTGAATATATTACACAGTTTTATTATGTATGGTAAATTCATATGAGTGCCAGCTTAACATTTGTTCACTTGTGAAATAAGGTGAGAACACTGCAAACAGTTAAATAAATAGAAATCTAGTTTCACAGTAGTTTACTCTGGTCATCACCATCAGGGATTTACTGTGTAATATTTATTTGTACCTGCAGTATTTTAAATCTTTGACTGTGGTGGTAGCAATTTCCCATTGCAGTATGCTTATGCTCTATGAGTTAGTGATAATGGCAGGACTGTAAATCTAGGAGTGTTAAATTAACTATGTACCTTCTCATATTGATCCAAGAATTAAAACCTCCTACCTAAGCATATACAAAGTAGCACTGGATGATATTATATAGATATTCAAGAATGGTTTTGGATCTGGAGTTATTTCATTCCTTCATGAGGATGAAACTGCTCAGTGATGAGGTCTTCTTTATCACGTAAGCCTTACACAGATTTTATCATCTCTTACAGACTACTTTGTACTACAGTGTAAACTCAATCACTATTATGTTTATATTTGCACTTTAATACACAGTTAATTTAACACTCCTAGATCTCTTCACTTTATCCTAAAATCATCCATTAGAAAATATGGCAGGCATTTATTTTATCAATAAATCAAACCCATAGGTTTTTTTGAGTAACTTTTTTCAATATGATATCACTCAGTGATTAAACACAATCAGCAAAGAGCAATGTAAATGCTAACATATTTTAGTTTTATGGTATTAGAGAATACCTATGACCATGACAAGGGAACATTTTAACCAGCAGATACTGTAAAACTAACTTCGATATTTTCCTTCACATGTGATACAGGCTAGAAAACTGTTTTCTACAATTGTCTTCTGTGCTTTGAATCAGAAGAGAGGAAAAGAGCTCATTATTCCTGTAACACCATAATGTGTACAATAAGTACAGCAATAACAGGGTGGCAAAGTCTTCAGCTAAAGCAAATGAGAACAAGTCCAAAAAAAGTGAAACTTCCCTAAATATCAAAAGTATTACTTTTTAAGAACAAGATGCAGAAATGAAGGGAAAAAAGCTGCTTACCTTTGGAAAGCCTCAGGTAGGTAGGGATCTCCAGCAAGATACCCTTGCCTCCACTGCCAACCCTTAAATGAGGTCCGGGAAGGGGTGGAGCCCCTTCTGGTCACTCAGGTGAATTGTCTTCCCACCAGGTGCTCAATCACTGTTTCAGGCTATGACTTAGCATTTCCGCTACAATTTGAAGAAGTGAATGAAAACCAGCACATAAATGCAAAATATTGCTACTATCTCCATTATCAATAGTAGAAGTTCTGACGTCTGAAATGTCCTAGCCTGTATCTAGAGGAACTCCAAAAATTATATAGACAAAGGTGGAAAGATATGATATCTATTTTAACTTATAACATTTAATGCTTTACCTATTTTATTTAATTCCTTCTATACTTCAAGGAGTTGTCCACCTTAACATGTCCATCTTAATAATGAAATGTACACAGCAAGGAGTTTAAGACCAAAGTCTTAAAGAGTGTTGGCTGAGTAATTTCTTTAATAGACTGTAACATTCCTTTGAAATCTCTAATTAGTCTAATACCTGTATTGTACTACAAATGCCACTCATATAGCATTTTAATGACTGGTTATTATTTTGTCTTCTCTCTTCACCTCTCATTTCTGACCTTTGATTGCTAGCTAAGTAGCTAAAATGCTTTTGGAATTTTGGTTGGTTATTTTGTTTGTTTGTTACATGTAAGGCTATTAGAATATGCTACCTCAAGTTATTTTTCTTATTATGTTTTATTTATTACTAATTACTTCCTATTCGAAAAGCAATAAAAATTATCTATTAGCAAGTTAATAAGAATTTAAAACTGGATTATGACATGTATTTGCTTAATTTTAAGGTTACTTATGAAAGCTGCTCCAAAAGCAATGCTTCCTATCTTAGAATGTTCACCCATGACATCAGAGACAGATGCTGACGGTATGACTGTAGAGGTTGAACCTGGGGGAGTAATGTCCACTCCACTGTAAGTGAATGACAGGTTCACCATTGCCTGAGGAACCTGAACATGCATAAGTCTATGGGTCTCAACAAGATGCATCCCAGAGTCCTGAGGGAATTGGCTGATGTAATCACCAAGCCATTCTCAATGATATTTGAAAAGTTGTGGCAGTCAGGTGAAAACCCTGGTGACTGGAAAAAAAAAGGCAATGTCACACCCATTTTTAACTAGGGTAGAAAGGATGACCCTGGGAACTAACGATCTGTCAGTCTCACTTCTGTGATGGGTAAGAACACGGAACAGATCCTCATGGAAGTTATGCTAAGGCATAATGAAGAGAGGGGGGTGATGCTAATCAATCAGCATGGCTTAACTAAGGGCAAGTCCTCCCTGATCAACCTAGTGGGCTTCTATCATGGCATAACTGCATGAGTGGACAAGGGAAGAGCCACAGATGTAATCTATCTAGACTTCACAAAGTCTTTCACAAGGCCTTTCACAAGGTCCCCCACAACATCTTTCTCTTCAATTTGGAAAGATATGGATTTGACATGTGGCCTGTTCAGTGAACGAAGAACTGGTTGCAAAGTCTTATGCAGAATGTAGTGGTCAATGGCTTAATGTCTGGTGGAGATCAGTGATGAGTGGTGTCCCTCAGGGGTCAGTAATGAAACCAGTGCACTTTAATATCTTCATCAATAACATCGACAGTGAGATGGAGTGTACCATCAGCAAGTTTGCAGAAGACACCAAGCTGTGGGGTGCTGTTGACACACACGAGGGGCAGGATGCCATCCTGAGAGAGACCTAGACAGGCTTGAGTAGTGAGCCCAGGTGAACTTCATGACATTCAACAAAACCAAGTGCAAGGTCTTGCACCTTGGTCATGGCAATCCTCACTATATCAATACAAGCTGGAGGACAAAAGGATAGAACACAGCTCTGCCAAAAAGGACTTGGAGGTACCAGTGGATGGGAAGCTGGACATGAGCCAGCAATGTTCCCTTGCTGCCCAGAAAGCTAACCATATCCTGGACTGCATCAAAAGAAAAATGATCAGCAGGTCAAGGAAGGTGATCCTGCCCCTTTGCTCTGGTCTGGTGAGATCTCACCTGGAATAGTGTGTCCAGATGTGGAGTCCTCAGTACAGGAGAGACACAGACCTGTTGGAGTGTGTCCAGAGGAGGGCCACAAAAATGATTCAAGCGATGGAACACCTCTCCTACAAGGACAAGCTGAAAGAGCTAGGGCTGTTTAGCCTGGAAAAGAGAAAGAAGGCTCCAAAGAGACCTGATGGTGTCCTTTCAGTATCTGAAGGGAGGCTGTAAGAAGGGGACAGACTCTATAGCAGGGTCTATTGTGACAGAACAAGAGGAAATGGTTTCACACTAAAAGAGGTAAGATTTAGACTGGATATAAGGAAAAAGTTTTTTAGTATAAGGTTGGTGAAGCACTGGAACAGGCTGCCCAGAGAGGTGCCCCATCCCTGAGGACACTGAAGGTCAGATCGGATGGAGCTCTGAGCAGCCTGATCTAACTGTAGCTGTCCCTGCACATTGCAGGGGAGCTGGACTGGATGACCTTTAAAGGTCCCTTCCATCTCAAATGATTCTGTGATTCTGTTAACCCAAACCATTCTATGATCTGAGATAACACAAAATAATTGTGCTAAAGAAATTGTCATTGTTATTGCCATTCTGTGTAAAATGAATTGTTTATGGTTATTTTCCAAAGGTTGTGTTGAAATTCTATATAGTAAGGCAAGCTTACACAGAGGTTAAACATCTTGTCTTGTCTAATTGTACATAGTTTAGTGTATACTAAGCTCAGTGAGGAATTCTGACTTCCATATGTTAAATTGTGGGAAAAATAAAAACAAAAATACTGATGCCAAAAACAACAATATAATATTAACTTAATTAGTAATAACTGTAATAAATAATGCAGTCAAGATTTAGGTGAAAATCTACATTTTGTAAACATGTATGACATTTTTATCCCTCATTCTCAAGTAGGTTGATGAATGAATGAATATCTGCATGGAGGAAAGCAGCCACATTTCTGCAGAATACCAGAAACATTACAACACAAGCGATTAATTTCAACTCTAAAATCCAACCCATCAGCACCTAAGCTATCCGTACATACTTGAAAATTAGAAATTTTGACATGATTAATGAAGATTTGAACCATGACTTTGTCAAAGACAAATTATGGGCATGACAGAAGAGATGTAAATTAGAATTGATTTCAATGAGGGACAATGAAAGCTGACATGGATGTATGTTGGCAAAATTCCAAGTTTAGACAAAGTAATATTTTAATTAAAAGACCTAAGTCTTAAGTAATGTCAAAACAAATAAAAAAAGCAAACAAAGAAAAAAAAAAGAAAAATGTTGCAGTATTCACTGTAAATGAAAAGTAAAAAAAAAAAAAAAAAAACAAATCCAAATCTTTTAATGGTAGAAACGTTTTCTGAAAAGTTTTATCCCATAGATTTCGTTTAGGTTGGCTTACAGATATCCTTGTCTAGGGGTCATTATTTTTTAAGATATGTGCACATTCAGATAGGGAACTACGTTAAAATGCTGCAAAGATGGTAAATGCACCAGAGATGACATGACAGAAACTTTTTCTAAGTGATTAGTTAACAAAAAATGATAGTCCTTTTAAAAGAATTTTCCTAAAGCCCATGAAATCAAGGTAACAGCTTCCTATAGAACCAATGAAAGCTGCTGTTGTAGCAATTTAGGCATTTCTACAACACATCAAGAACACAATAACTCTCCTGCTTCTTCTCCTGTTTGCCGGCTGCCAGACTCCCACACAGGTGCTCACTCATCCTCTTGCTCAAGAAGGCAAAGGGAGAAAATGAAAGGAAAATAAGACAAGAATCATGTGATATGAGGAAACAACAGGAATCATGGCATCATAGAATCATAGAATCATAGAATCATAGAATCATAGAATCATAGAATCATAGAATCATAGAACCATAGCTAGGTTGGAAAAGACCTACAAGACCATCCAGTCCAACCATCCACCTACCACCAATATAACTCCACTAAACTATGTCTCCCAACGCTATATCTAAACGTTTCTTGAACACCTCCAGGGACGGTGACTCCACCACCTCCCTGGGCAACCCATTCCAGCACCTGACCACTCTTTCAGAAAAGTAGTATTTCCTAATGTCCAGCCTGAATCTCCCCCAGCGCAACTTTGAGGCCACTCCCCCTCATCCTGTCACTAGTTACAAGAGAGAAGAGGCTGACACCCATCTCACTACAACCTCCCTTCAGGTAGTTATAGAGACCGATAATGTCTCCCCCAAGCCTCCTCTTCTCCAAGCTGAACAATCCCAGCTCCCTCAGCCGCTCCTCATCCAGCCTGTGCTCCAGCCTCCACACCAGCTTCGTTGCCCTCCTCTGAACACACTCCAGAGCCTCAATGTCTTTCTTGCAGTGAGGGGCCCAAAACTGAACACAGTACTCGAGGTGCGGCCTCACCAGTGCTGAGTACAGAGGGACAATGACTTCCCTACTCCTACTGGCAACACTATTTCTGACACAAGCCAGGATGCCATTGGCCTTCTTGGCCACCTGGACACACTGCTGGCTCATGCTCAACCGAGCATCGACCAATACCCCCAGGTCAGTTTCTTCCACACAATCTTCCAGCCATTCTGCCCCAAGCCTGTAGCGTTGCCTGGGGTGGTTGTGGCTGAAGTGCAGGACCCGGCACTTGGTCTTGTTGAACTTCATCCCATTGGCTTCAGCCCAGAGATCCAGCCTGTCCAGATCTCTCTGTAGGGCCTTGCTACCCCCAGGCAGATCGACACTTCCTGCCAGCTTGATGTCATCTGCAAACTTACTGAGGGTGCTCTCAATGCCCTCATCCAGGTCATCAATAAAGATATTGAAGAGGACAGGCCCAAGAAGATCACTTAGAAGGAAGAACAAATAAGCTAACTTAAAAAGCAGAACCTATCTGGAGGCACTCAAGAAAAATTTGTAGTCCTGGGCATCCTGATCTAGCATTTGGCAACTCTGCCCACAGCAGGGGGTGGGGTGGAACTAGATGATCCTTAAGGTCCTTTCCAAGTCAAGCCATTTCATGATTCTATGAATAATACACAATTCTAAGGTTATGCAGAATTTTTATAGCATATGTTAAATCAATTCCATAATTATGTTCCTGTTTCTTTTGGAGAGTTTCTACAATAGCAATTAAAAAGAAAAAGAAGACATAATCCCTCTCCATCTTTCCAGGTCAGAGCTGATGCGTACTGGGGAAACGCTGTGTAAGAACTGCAGCTGTTCCAGATGTGTTTGCTATGTACAGAAATCTGTCTTTTTCAGTTCTCATATACTGTACTTCACTAGCATTGGAGCAGGTACAACTCAAAATCCCAAAGTAAGATAGTTTAAGGAGAAAAGCCTATATGTAGCAAAGTGCCCAGGCATTACTTTAGACTATAAATTTTGAAAGGTTGTTTGAAAAATATAGAACTAATACTTTTATATAATATTTTGTTCCTTTTAATTAATAGCTTTTTTTTTTTTAAGTCAGACAGAAAATAGAACATTTTATTAGAATTTTGGAAGAATTGTGACCTACTTACATTAGCCATCATTATTAACAAGTAATGCATTGTAATGGTGTTATTGCCTTGACATTACATCACCCAAATTCAGTTGATAGAATCATAGAATCATAGATGCTATAAACTGCTTCTGTGAAGTAACGTAACGTAACTCAAATGCCACTGCTGTGATGACACAGGTATCTCAAGCACGGCATCCAATGGCATAAAAATGGTTTGAAGATTCAAATTTAAACAGAAATAGCTAAGAGAATAATACAAATAAGTTTGTATGCATATTTCATTTAAATGTGTTTATATAGATCAATTAAAGTAAATTATTTAGAAGAGCACAGATTTGTAGGCAAAAGAATGTTGCTGTCATGGTTTTATCAGCATTCCATATGACCACATCATGTGGCAAGCTGTTAGTGCTGGAATATGGTACCTGGGAACTGCAATTCCTGGCTTCTAGCTCCTGGCAGTCTTGGCTATTCTTACATGAGTTCCAGCTCCCTGAGAGGAAGATACACTGAGAAGGGACAGACTAGCATTCCCTGAAGTCTCCCATACTCCCCACGTGATTTCCAATTCCAGGCAAAAGAGGTAGAAGGCACAGTGATGGGAGAGAATGGTCTCTTCCATTTCCAAGCAGCCTGGTGAGTGGCATGGCTGGAAATTCTTTCTCTCCCATTTGTTTATTACCCGTCATTCCCTTTTTATATCATTATCTTACATTCTTTTACCATTTGTAGTAAATTAGTTATCTCTCTCTATCTCACTTGGGTCATCTCCATTCCTTTTCCACAAAAGGAGGAGGGGGATGGGAAAGGCCCCTGTTGCTTGTGATAACATCAACCAACCCACAACAGTTTCCTTCATAATAACAGAAAGCAATAACGATTCAGATTTTAATAGCTGCTTAAAAATGTATGTTTATATTAATGAACATGAAATAAATGCTTTGGAGTAGCTAAAGAAAAAAACTGAATCAGAAGGAAAATATCAAACAGCTTGATGGTTTCTCTTTAATGAATGTTTAAGGAAGTTCTCTATCCTGACATTCAATAGAAGAACAATATGTGTATATCTGCGTACTGAGTTTTGATAAGAGAAAACTGTTTATGTGTGTGCACATGTGAGTGTCTGTGTGGCAGCAGCAGTTATATTTTAAAATGTACAACCCCCTTCCATTATATTTTTATGGCTGCCAGCGTTCTAGCTTTTAGGATGTAGCTTGTTAGATTGATTCTCAAGCTATGGAATAACATTTTGCACAGATTCAGCAATCTACTCTGTTTTCAAGAACAAAATACATGTTCCATAAAAAAAGGCTTATAACTTTTCTGAACAAAGTTAGAGACTGGGCAGAAAATGATCAAGACAGGAAGTGTGACAGGAGAATATCCCTTAGGTAAGTAAAAGTCTGTTGAGGAATAGATGAATACCAGTTGTTATCTTCCTAGAACTTACAGATGCTTTAAGAGTATACTCAGACTACTTTATAATCTGAGTTTTGTTTTATCAACCAACATTTGTTTAACTCTTCCAAATACATTATTAATGTTAGGAAGGACAGAAAATTATGTAATTAAGAGAGGGTTTTTTTTTTTTTTAATCTATCACAGATTCATAGGGGTAGGAAGGAATCTCTGTAGATTATCTAATCAAACCCCCCTGATTAAGCAGGATCCCTAGATAGGCTGCAAATTCTAATTGACACAGAACCTTGAAAAGTAGAAATATATAGCAGATTATATCGATAACAGTTTATATAAATATATAACAACGGTTACACATTGTCTGAGAATGGAAGATATTTATAAAAGCAAATTCCACTAAAAGAAGCCATCTGTATGACAGTATAGAAATATATGCACTCACTTGATTGTGAACTAATCTAAAAACTCTGACGTTTCAACTGTTTAGCCTTTAAAAAACAAGAGATATTGTTTCCTTTTTTTTATGGTAAAAGAATACGTTTTCTATGTGATAGGAAATATCCACATATTCAAGTTAAGTCTTCAAAATCTATCTATACTAACAGAATCTCCACCATGGGAGAAAAGAGTGACTCCAGGTTACTCTGTCTATCATTCCATCCCAAGTCAGGATCAGCCCAAAGAAGTGGCTGTCTATCCTGGCCTTAAAGATCCTCAAATTCCAGTCTTCTCAGATAATTCAGTGCCTCTGAACAGTCTGCATTAGAGAGGTCAATAATTCTCTATGAATCTTTCATACAATTTTTTAAATCTTTAGCTCTATTCATCATATGAAGACTTATTATGCCACCTCAAAGAGGCTTTGGAGTCAATTTACTGAAAAAAGTTTTTGTTTTTTTTTTCTCATAGGTCATGCCTTTAGACGCCCAATCATTTACAAAGCTATCTGCAGTAATCTCTTGTACACGCATCTCTTAACTGCAAGAGCCTAAAATGACTTCAATCCCCAGCTAAAAGCTCAATAATATTGAAAATACTTGAAGGATTCAGATTTCATGTAAGTTATACTGATATTTATCACAGAATCATAGAATCATTTGAGTTAGAAGAGACCTTTAAAGCTCATTGATTCCAACTCTCCTGCAATGAACAGGGACTCATACAGCTAGATCATGTTGCTCAAAGCCCTGTCCAGCCTGACCTTGAGTGTCTCCAGGGACAGGTCATCCACCACAACTCTGGGCAATCTGTTTCAATGCTTCACCACCTGTATTGCAAAAATCTTCCTTATATCCAGTCTAAATCTCCCCTCTTTTAGATTGAAATCTATCAGTTGTGTTCTATCACAACAGACCCTGCTAGAGAGTTTGTTGCCTCACAGGGAAAGTGGCCCAGCAAGTGGTGGCTTCTGATGAACTCGTTCAAGTTTACTGATTCCTTTTTATTGTGGGGTGAGGAAGGGAAGAAAAGTGCTAATATTTAGCAGAGTATTCCAGATGTAGGTAGAGCCATGTAAAGGGAAATAAATCACTTCTCTCCATCACAGTTGCTGCCAGAACTCACTGCTGGCTCATGACCATGCCCAGTTCACTTCTCATCAGGACCTCTAGAGTCTCTTCAGCAGAACTGTCCCCCTAGCCTTTGTCACTGCCAGATGCTTCCCTTTCCCAGGTGCATAATTTTGCACTTACCTTCACTGAAATTCATAAAGTTTCCTTTTGCCCTTTCTACCAACCTTTCTAGCTTTCTCTGAATGGTAGCCCTGCCTTGAAGCTTATCAAGTGACCATCTGGTTTGGCATCATATGAAAACTTGTTCAGGATGCATTTTGTCATCTTCTTCAGATGACATATGAAGATGCTAAACAGGATGTGTTCTATGATAGATCTCTCTAGTCCTCCACTTGTTCATCAGCCTCCAGATCAACCTATAATTGTGACCCTCTGAGCCCAACAATTTATCCAAATTTATTTATGTATGAGTCTATGTAACCATCTTTTAATGATCTAATTTTCCATTCATTCATACCTTCACCTGCCAAATTGAATACAATCATATTGCAAGATATAGTCAACAACCTTTCTAATGTCAAGGTAAGTGGCATACACTGCTTTTATCTCAGCCACATCTATGGTCATTTTATTATGGAAAGCAATCAGGTGTTTCAGGCATGCTTTAACCTTTGTAAATCTATACTAACTGTTCCCATTTCATTTAGTTTCTTCATGTGCCCAGAAATGTCCTCCAAGAGGATTCATGCTTTGATTTTCCTAGAGTCTAAGGTGAAACTGATAGGTATGTAATTCCTTGAATTTTCCTCCAAACCTATTGAGGACAATAGAAACAGCTTTTCATATGACTAAACACTCATTAAAAGATCATATAAATCAATCAGATGCAACTTCCAGTTAACAGAATGTTCTGACCAATCATAAGAAATGAATGAGAACAAAAACCTGCATGTTCTAATATTATCTATCAGTGTCCGAGGGATTCTGCAAAATCTAGAAAGCAGTAAAAGAGATTTTTTACTACGCATTGAGTAAAGAATTAGCTCTTTTTCTTTGTTTTGAATCTGCAACCCAATGTCTTTATTTAATAACTGCTGTCTTTTTTTGTTGATGTTGTTTTTCTTTTTGGCTTGTTTTTAAATTTAAATAGAGGCAAGTTCTCTGTTGACCTTTTTTTCACAATCTAGGATA
The DNA here is from genome assembly GCF_002078875.1 of Numida meleagris. NCBI lineage: Eukaryota > Metazoa > Chordata > Aves > Galliformes > Numididae > Numida > Numida meleagris. The sequence continues at coordinate 90,809,789 of NC_034411.1, read as the reverse complement.
CTACACATTTCTGTGATATTCTTCCCTGCTCTATCTCTCCTTTTCCAGACTACTGGTTCTGAGTATATTTCAACACTTCTCATGAAAAATAAACCATACGTTTGATCACATGTCAAGGCTCTTTCGTTTTCAATTTCTACTATATATTTTTTGAGCTGGAATTCCAGAACTACACTGCATATTCAAAGAGCATTTACACAGTGAATTAATAGTTAATGATATCTTATTCCTACTTAGACATCTAGCCTGCTTAGATTGCCATCTGAAACCAAAGGCTCCAATATATTTCCTGTAACTTGCCATAAAGTACCTAAATGTCTGTGGGATTTAGGTAATATATTATCAAAATCAACTTCAAGAATAAAATGAAATTCTAAATATTTCTAGTTCTAAAATTCTAAAAATATTCTAAAAATATTTACACACAGTGCCTAGCTATTAGAAAGAAATCAAATGTATTACATTGTCTGTTTGAGGAAGTCCATGCACAAAGGTTTAGAGGTGACGATAAACAGTGTACTATCTGAAATTAACTTTCTGTAAAGTGTTGTTGTGGTTTTATGATTTTCGGTTATTGGTACTCCACATCATAACATCATGTAGTGAATGTACCTGGTTCTCAGAAGAGAAGGACTACTACATTCCCCAGGGTACTTTGCTCCTCTGTTACCATTTTCCAGCCGGAGGGAAAAGATAAAAGCTCACAGAATAAAAACTTGCAGATCACGAGACCTCGTCCCTTTTCCGCCTGTCTCTCATCTTGGCAGCACCTCGCTCTCCAGCCGTCTTATTGTCGGTAGTAGAGTAAGGCCTACCTTGATTTTGGGACATTCTCTCTCTCTGTATTGGATTTATCAGCTTAAATTGTAATTATATTGTATTATAGTGTGTTGTTCTGCATTCCGATATCTTATTTAGTAAATTAGTTTGTTTCTCCTCAGATTGTTGCTGCTGTTCTTTGCTCTCAGGGCCATCTCCTTACCCTTTTCCCCTTTTCCCTTTTACGGGGTGTGGGCCCGTGGATCCCCGGCCCCTTCGTCACGGAACCGGGCCAAATGCCCGTAAACCGTTGACAAGTGTAAACTGTCATAAAAGGGATATTCAGCATGTCTTAAATGCGAAACATTTCTCTCAGTTTTTAAAGTGGAGTCAACCACTTCATGTAGAGTCATTCCCATTTCACAGTGAAAGTGACCACAGAAGGAGTTACTAAGAAGTAACATGCATACTGCTGATAAACACAACTTAATTAACATTTTCCTCCTGATGTTGGCAACTCCTGTAATACCTGAGTAATACAGTAGGATTACAGGTCTTGCTCATTCTATACAGAATACCTGATAAGCCACAGTACTCATAGGTGTCTGCTCTGACAGCGTGACATTTTTACAGACTACTTCTAGTAAATCTTTCAAGACATCTTTAGAAAGCTCTTGACTTTGTTCAGAACTGTTTGGTTGTTTTTTTGTTTTTGTTTTTGTTTTTGACAAATCTAGCGTACAGCTTTATGTATCTCTGGACATCTAGATTTCTCCTTTAATTATGTAGCAACTGATCAAAAGATTTATATTTAGATGCATGACCTGCTTAGTCCTTCTCTTAATCCTTTTGGTGGAAGAAAACATTGTTCTCAAATACTGAATACAAATTGTGGTCAATAATTTCATACAGTTTTTTTTTTCTTTTCAAAATTATCACTGTGCCAACAAAAACGATATTAACTGGAATTGTCTCCAATTTATCTTTAATGATTTTCTGAAATCATTGCTTAAAATATTTTAAATATTTCATAGTCAAGTATTTCATGAAATGGACTCAAAGCAAAAAGGAGGAGGAAGAAAAAAAGAAGAAGGAGGAGAAGAAGGGGAAAAGAAAGGGAAGGGGAAGAAGGAAAAGAGGGAAAAGGTAAATGATTTAACAGCATTAACATTCACTGGAAACTTTTTGTTGTTATATATAGTAAAAGTTTCCATGGATAAAATTTCGCATTTCATCACAGTGATTTCATTGTACTCCAGCGAAGAATTACCACATAGTTCTCAGGAAAACAAAAATAATTTTATTGTCAAAGTAATTATCTCTGAAAAAAGCTCTTAAATGACTTCAAAAAAATCAAAATGAAATAAAATAAAAACCTGTATTAACAATTAACCACAATATTGCATAAGGTGCTTTTGTTCACAAAAATTTTTCTGGAGTTTTTCACTATCTCTGCACCAATAAGCCACATCAGGCAATACTGAAGAAAACGTATGATATTCACACCAAAACTGGCTTTATTTCATTCATTGTGGTTTACTGTACTCTGATGATATATCATATTTTCTATAAGCAGGACTTGTGATTTCTTACCCATCATGCTGAGTATATATATATTGAAATCTTGTTATACCAATCATTTGAAAATGAAAATATTTCAGTCTTCAAGGTCCATGCTCTTTTCTTTTTTTCCTTTCCATCCCTCCTTCTTCATGCTGTTCCTCCTCCTTATACACTTATAATCCCTTTGTCCCTCACAATGTAGCTTTCCTCTGTCCCTCCACCAAATACCATCTTGCAAACACTTTGCCTTTAGCTACAACTGACCTAATCTTCCTGGTTCAACCCCACCAGCAATCACTTCCTCTCCCTACTAAATTCTTACTAATGAAAAAGCATCCTAGGAAGTGAGAAAGAGTTTGAGCACACAGGAAAGAAAGTCTAGGCCTGCTTCTACCACTGTTTTATATTTCTGTAACAGTAAATTATAATATGTAATTGGACAATGTACAACTTACAAAAAAAATGTGAGAACACCTTTTTTCTTTCTTTTTTTTTTTTTTTTGTATCAACTGCGTATTCAAAATTGTAAAAGACCGTTACTTCCAAAATGAGGATTTTACACCTTTTTGGTACTGGCATTGTACTAGAAGCATGAATTGTATTAATGGGAACCTTCATCCTTTTATTGAAGGAAAATCTCTATGTCTTGGTGAATTCAGATTGAAATCATGTATCCTTGAAAATATGTTTTCTATTTTTAAAACTCAGTGTGGATATAATTAGATGAAAATAGTTGTGTAAAAACTAAATGATATTAGAATTGTAATTAAGAGATAAAACACACTGAAATGCATTATTATAACTCTACTGTGATCTACAGCCAGTCTATAATTATACCTGTAGTGCTTTCTTCTGACATATTTCTTGTTATGCTCTCACAAACAATTCCTACTGACTCAAATCCTACAGATAGCTTAGAATGCACATATAGTGAATGTTTCAAATACTATGACCAAATGCTTAAACTTAATAAGCTGTGTCAATTAACAGTTAATCAATTAAAGAATTAAAATAAATTTTATTCATGAGTTTTGAATCACAGAATCATAGAAGTTTAATTCCTTTTGTTTGTAAAACAATCTTGTAGCATTAGAACAGACAAATAATTTCATCTTTTTGATGTTATTTATCAGATTATATTTTCTTGCTTTCCAGTAGCACATGATAACTCCTACAAGGTTGTTTCTATTTCTTAGTAGTATGCAGTGTCTCATCTAAATAAAATATTTAAAGTATTTTCACCTGGAATATCCTTAGGGACTACTAAATTGCAATCAGTTTAACTATGTGCTGGATGTCACTATTGCTGTTTTATATGGGGGAAAAAAAAAGAAGGAAAAATAAAAAAATAAAAAAAAATAAAGACAATACAAAGTGTAACCAGAAATAGGATGTAGAAGATGCCTAACTGAATAATTCTGAGCAGGTAGAAGGTAATCAGTATTCTCATGTTAGGAAGAACATGCTGGCATTAAAGAAAAAACTTTTCATAAAGGTTTTGATTTTTATTAAGTACAAATATACAGGCAAACAAATACTTAAACTAAATGGACATTATAGGATTCTGTCACAGGTCTTTTTACCTGGTAATTAACATTCCACATTCTTTTTAATCAGAATGATGAACAGCACACAGAATGGGTGATGGTATGGTTAATTTTGTACATGGCTTTCCAAAAAATGCCTTGATTTAAGTCACTCCAAAGTGACTTAAAGACCTTAAAGGAGCTGTTTATTTTTAAATCTGGTTTTTATTGTGCAATTAGTTCTGAAAGGGATTTTAACAAGATAATGAAGATTAGAAATATAATTGCATAAATAAAAGGCTACACACTAACCAGAATTGTCCATCCCCTACAGTCACTTTGAAGCAAATTTTACCAAAGACTGAATTTAAAGTACTGGACTTCAGAGTCAGTTCAATCCCTTTGAGGTCTGTTGGAAAAGTTATTTTGCCTGCAGCTTCAAGCCTCCCTGCAGAATAAAACCCAGTATTAGTATAAATGTAATCTCAAAGAGACAATATCCCATTTTACCATAAACACTTTTCAATGTATCCTGTTTCAAAAACAAATACTGTTTAAGACAGCATGCTAGAAAAAGTAAATCCTTAGAAATCTTCACAAAAAATGAAAATTCCTCACCATACTAGGAAATATTATTCTGCTGTATTTCTTATAAATGCATTCAGCTGTCCTCATGATGAATCTATTCAAGCATCTAAGCAGAAGAGCTGAAAAGAGACAGTATGAAAAATGAATGCTTTTTTTTCTTTTTTTGAAGTTCTTGCTTGAACAACACATACCACCTTGCTCCCTCCCCCCCCCCCAAAAAAAAATCTAAGCATCAAAAATCATTACTGAATTGTCAATTTGCTCTTCAGATTCTTTATTTTAAAAATGAGCACATTTCACCAGATGGTAACCTGCAACAAACAGTAAGCATACAGATCCACTATCAAACTGAAATGGATGGGAGAGAGCAAATAAATAATTTGGTTTTCTAAAAAACATCACAGAAACTTCCCTAGAGAGGTTAAGTATGTCAGAATTGAAAAATTTCCATCAAGAATACTTCAATAAGAGTTCATTACAGTATCCTTAGAGAAGAAGGAAAAGAAGAAAAAAAAAAACGATGGATGGAGAGCAGCAGCAATCACTCTGAGGCTTTTATCACTCCAGAAATGCTGATTACTATCACTCTTGGTCTCAGTCAAAAGTTAGGAATGAGCTACACACATTTATCCCTTTAGATGTCTAGATCAAATATTTTGGCAACATAGAAACTTACATAAAAGATATTTCAGATATTTTACATTGAGCTGTGAAGGCAGTCACAAAGAAAAGGGAATGTTATTTTTTAAGAATAAATGGTATTAATTAATATATTTAATAGAAAAGACTATCTTTGCTATAATAATTTATCTCCAGTGATATAAGACTGCTGAACCGGAGTGTCTAAAAGTGTCTCCTGAATTAATCAGAAATGTGTAAGTTTAAAGAAATGGGGAAGTGAAGAGGTGCAGAGGAGAGATAAAATCACTTAGGGCTTCCTGGTCAATGAAGGAAATAAGATTAATTATAAAAGACATTAAACTTCACAGACAAATGGTTTTCTATCATAAAAAGCTTCTTCCATGATGGAAATGGTGACTCCTTCCTGATGATCTGCTACACATAGTCAAGGGACAGAAGCTTTCAACAGGCATAACTGGCAAGACAAGAGATCTCATGAAAAGGGAGACGAATGAGCAGAGCTATAGCAGATATGTGAAAGACATTGAGAGCTACAGCAGACATGTTTGTGTATCAAAATATATATTAAAAAAATCAATTTTTCATACATATCGAGTTATAGCTGTGTGGTGCCTGATACAACCCAAAAAGCTGCTGAAAGTTACTGGCAGGTGTCTAGAGAGAGTGTCCCTTTCTTTGAGTCATTAATTTGTATTCACCTTTACGCTTAGTGCTTCTATGCTCCTCTGGGTTTTTGGGGATGGTTCTTTGATTGGCAGATGGGTGCTGAGATGGGTCTGGGATCAGTCAGGGTAGGGTGCTGTTTGGAGCAGACACAAAAGTTCAAATTCAAGTTTAGGTCTATATTCTACATTTATCAGAAATTCTACCTTATTTAAAAAAATATTTACAAAGAAATTTCCTTTTCAATAGTTATGATCCTACAAAATATTGTTTCTAGAAAAATAAATTCCATTGCTAAATGCCAAAGAAATGCTTTTATAGAGGCTAGGTTGTTAATCTATTCTATCAGTGAATCACACAACTTTGTTTGTAATAATATTTTGATAATTAATCAATCACGGTTTCTTCAAATGATTTGATGGGTTTATCTTTTGGGCTATAGAAATTCTGTGCGATGATTCCCTTACATTGCTAACAATCATACCAACCGATTTGCTGTTATTTTCTATTTTACATTTAGAGTTGAATATTAAGATTTATGAGGAGACCAGTAATAGCTCTACGTGCTCTGAAAACCTGAGATGACTGAGTTGCTCTCAATTTACTCTGACACCAAGATTTATACAAGAAAGAGTGAACCAATGAAATTTGCTTTTTTTTTCATATTTTACTATGTACTTCTCTAAGTTAGGACTGCCATTTTTACTTGCACACGTCAACACAAGCAGAATTATGAAAAACTTCTAATATTTCTTTCATTTTTTTCTCTATTGTAGATGTTTGTGAGTATTTCCTGAAGTCTTTTTTTCCCCTCCATTCTTTAAAACAGAAATCAAATGAAAAAGAATATCTTATTGCGTTCATATCTACATGGCTCCAGTATCTGTATGAAGACTGGATGGAATAATACAGGTTTCTGCAAAAAATTTGCAATACAAACCTACTTTTTATTTACTTAGTGCTTTAGTAAAACAAGAATAATTGGTAAAAATATATCTCAAAAGGAAATGAAAACACACGATATATATTTTCCCTTGTTGATCGTATGGATCAAAGCTATCATGCTATTTTCAAATCAAAATTAAACTACTGTATCTGCAGTGATTCCCAGTACTGACATTAGTGCTTTTTGCCTTAAAATTATAACATCCTGTTTGTTCATAAAACTTCAGGGATTGAACGCTGACAGCTAGTCAAGTGAATTATTTATTACAGGCATGTGCAACTGCACATATTTTTCAATTTTATCACAGAATCTGGATCAATCTGCTGAAGCCTTAGTCCCTCTGGATTTCCACAGGCCTCTTGTAAAGAAACAACCAAGAAATGGAGAGCTCGTTTGTATTCTCCAGAGCTACTGTTTCATACTGCAGAACTAAGTGCACCCTCAGCAGTTCTGCAGAGGACACCAAGTTGAGTGGTGCAGTTTATAGAACAGAAGGAAGGGATGCCATCCAGAGGGAACAACATTTGGTCTCCTCACATTCAAAGCAAAACTACGTCACTGCTTAGACTTACCACAATATGAAAAATAGAAGAATAATAAGGAAAAGGAAAAGAAAATGGAAAAAGGAAAAGAAAAAGAAAATGGGAAAAGGGAAGGAAAAGGAAAAAGAAAAAAATAATAAAAAGAGAAGGAAAAGGAGAAAAAAAATAAAAGAAGTAACTGTTTAAACAGCATATTTAAGGTATAATACATATTCTTTCCTTAGGAAGAATCATAGAACTGCTCAGGTTGGAAAAGACCTTGAAGATCATCAAGTCCAACCACAACTTAACCATACTGCTCTAACAACCCACCACTAAATCATGTCCCCAAGCACCACATCCAAACGGTTTTTAAACACATTCAAGGATGGTGACTCAACCACCTCCCTGGGGAGCCTGTTCCAGTGCTTAACAACCCTTTCTGGAAAGAAGCTTTTCCTGATATCCAACCTAAACCTCCCCTGGCACAACTTGAGGCCATTTCCCCTTGTCCTGTCACCTGTCACCAGTGAGGATAGACCAGCCCTGCTCTCGCTGCAATCACCTTTCAGGTATTTGAAGAGAGCAATGGGGTCTCCCGTCAGCCTCCTCTTCCCCAGACTAAACAACGCCAGTTCCTTTAGTCACTCCTTGTAGGGCATATTCTCCAAGCCCTTCACAAGGCTTGTTGCCCTTCTTTGGACCCGCTCCAGCACCTCCATGTCCTTTCTGTACTGAGGCACCCAAAACTGAACACAGTACTCAAGGTGGGGCCTCACCAGTGTCAAGTACAGGGGCAGGATGACTTCCCTAGTCCTGCTCACCACACCATTCCTGATCCAAGCCAGGATGCCGTTGGTCTTCTTGATATGCTTAAATAATGCTTGAAAAGGAAATGAGGGTAAAAAATGGAAGATGCTTCATGGTGCAAACTGAGAGGTAAGGCAAAATGCAGCTGCCCAGTCCATTCCCAGCTCCCAGCAGAGAAAATGGAAGGGAAACAACAGATGTTTTCAGTTGAAATGCTACGTTCTAGACACAGGTGCTCTACCACTCTTTAGATTCACTAGTCTGACCCATGAATTATTTCCTTTTTATTGGTCTTGTACATGTAGCACCGAAGTAACACATTGTAAAGACTTCATTATCACTTTAATAAGCCACAGTTCTAACAACTGTGGAATAGAAACAGTGTATGTTGTTCTACATACCACTAAAAAAATATATTATGTTTTCTGCCTCTCACTCTTGCCATTCCTTCTTGTGTGATGGAACTCAAATTTATATGGGGAATAAATGGAGACATGAACATTTGAGGAGAAACAGAAATGGGTTTGGAGAGGAAAAATGAGACCAAAGTTGAGGGGGATGATGGGGAAGATGAAAGCTAGGATATGAAAGGAGACCAAGATCACGTGAAAGAATATGTAGATTACATGAGAATCTATAGAAGGGTGAGTCTGAAGGGACAAGGAGATTGAGGGGTAGATCAGAAGGGGTGAGCGGGGGAGAAGAAATAAAATAAAAATGTAAAAATACGTTAGACATGACAGTAAACAGGTTTCAAGAGATGAACTGGCATTAATCAGAGAATGAACAAACAAAAAAACTGAGAGGACATCCTGTACAAGTTCCCTGGTATTAGACAATGAACTCAGCAAGAAAGCTTAGTTGTGGTTTATTAATGGTAGCGCAGTTGGAGACAAAAATCACAGACAAAATGATTAGGGGCCTGTGAAGAGGGGGACTGGAACTGAAAGGACAAGGAAAAAAAAAATGTTGGAAGAAAAAAAAAGCTTGGGAATAAGAAAGTGGGCAGATGGTAATAAGAGTTAATGAAAAAGGAGAACAGGAAGAAAAATCTGACTGCAATTGAAACTTGTCCATGTAAACTAAACAGAGCCAAGGCAGACAGGAGCACTGCTCCATATTTATTCATCCTGTTTGTTAGCACACTTCCTGATGCAACACTGCTTGCTATGCTACTAGGCAAGTTTTAAGGAATAGCCCGAACTTTTCATTTCTTCCATCAAGTAATATGGAAAAAATCATCCTGCCTGACTAGGAGTGAATTTAGCTGTATAGATCCAGAATATGCCACGTCATTTGTCCTGGAAGACAGAATAGGGTCCTGTCTAGCCACAGGCATAGCGACAGACTAAGTTGAGAGTAAGAACACCATGATAAGATACAGAAGAAAACAGTAAGAAAATTGCAGTGAAAAATATTTGAGAAAAAAATACATTTGAGAACACATGGATGGGTGGTCTGTAAGTGTAAAAAAAAGTACATGTTTGTAGTACTCAACTGAGTTTTTACAGCCATTTGAACGTGAATTTGAATGAGGCAGAAAATAGAGAGAGGGACTTAATTCTTACTGCGCGTGAAGTTGCCTGGGTGATTAATGTCAATGTCTGTATTTTTCCAGGAGCGCATACCTCTTATCAATAAAGATGCTTCTATTTCTGTTGGCCACTAATTATTTGTTTTGCATTATCAGAGTATCTGACATTGAACATTGCAGAGGTCTCATAAAAAAATATTTTACATCTCTACAATGAAAATCTGTTTCTTAAACATATGGTCAGTAGAAGGACAGTCCTGGTCAACTGGAGAGGTCCCAGAAGACTGGAGACTTGCCAAAGTGACTTCCATCTACAAGAAGGGTCGTAAGGAGGATCCGGGGAACTACAGGTTCTGCTTTTTAAGTTAGCTTATTTGTTCTTCCTTCTAAGTGATCTTCTTGGGCCTGTCCTCTTCAATATCTTTATTGATGACCTGGATGAAGGCATTGAGAGCACCCTCAGTAAGTTTGCAGATGACATCAAGCTGGCAGGAAGTGTCGATCTGCCTGGGGGTAGCAAGGCCCTACAGAGAGATCTGGACAGGCTGGATCTCTGGGCTGAAGCCAATGGGATGAGGTTCAACAAGACCAAGTGCCGGGTCCTGCACTTCAGCCACAACCACCCCAGGCAACGCTACAGGCTTGGGGCAGAATGGCTGGAAGATTGTGTGGAAGAAACTGACCTGGGGGTATTGGTCGATGCTCGGTTGAGCATGAGCCAGCAGTGTGTCCAGGTGGCCAAGAAGGCCAATGGCATCCTGGCTTGTGTCAGAAATAGTGTTGCCAGTAGGAGTAGGGAAGTCATTGTCCCTCTGTACTCAGCACTGGTGAGGCCGCACCTCGAGTACTGTGTTCAGTTTTGGGCCCCTCACTGCAAGAAAGACATTGAGGCTCTGGAGTGTGTTCAGAGGAGGGCAACGAAGCTGGTGTGGAGGCTGGAGCACAGGCCGGATGAGGAGCGGCTGAGGGAGCTGGGATTGTTCAGCCTGGAGAAGAGGAGGCTTGGGGGAGACATTATCGGTCTCTATAACTACCTGAAGGGAGGTTGTAGTGAGATGGGTGTCAGCCTCTTCTCTCTTGTAACTAGTGACAGGATGAGGGGGAGTGGCCTCAAAGTTGCGCTGGGGGAGATTCAGGCTGGACATTAGGAAATACTACTTTTCTGAAAGAGTGGTCAGGTGCTGGAATGGGTTGCCCAGGGAGGTGGTGGAGTCACCGTCCCTGGAGGTGTTCAAGAAACGTTTAGATATAGCGTTGGGAGACATAGTTTAGTGGAGTTATATTGGTGGTAGGTGGATGGTTGGACTGGATGGTCTTGTAGGTCTTTTCCAACCTAGCTATGGTTCTATGATTCTATGATTCTATGATTCTATGGAGTTAAACTGAGTTGCAAAAGCATCCAGCTTCCTAGCATTTCCCGAAGCCCAAACTTTTCACTTATAAAGCCTGAAATAATATTCAAAGCATGGAGCCATACACGTGCATGTACATGGGCATACTCACAGATACAGACACATGCATATATATAACAACAGAAAAAAGCACCATCAGAACCAGATATAAAACAAAATAATCTTTCTTCTTTTTTTTTCTGTTTTTAATTGAATAAATAAATAAATTATATGATGAGATTATTTTGCCTTGTATTTTCTCTGTTACTTGTTCTCTCCTGGTATTTCAGAAAATCTAGCTCACAAGACCAGGCACTGCTAGAGTGGATTAAATATTCTATACTGCAGTATTTTCCCACAGCCAGAATATAAGTCAAAATGAAAAAAAATAATGGCAAGGAGGTCACTAAACGGATGATGTTTTCAATAAAATATCCAGCCATTATGTTTCAACCTTAAGGCATCCATGTCTCTAAACAGTAGAGAATCTCTGAATTTAGATTAGGGAAGAGAACATTTGGTATCCTTGAGGTGTTACAAGCATTGTTGGAAGCCAAAGAACTGCTCAGATGCAAAAAAAAAAATATTGCTTTCTGAAATTACAGACATAGATACCAAATACCGCAAACCTAGTTAGAGATGTAGAATAATGTCAACCATCGAGTACCTTCTCAATGTTTCTGGTCACTGACTCCCTGAAGAACATACATTTGAACATTAATCTCACTCATAAAAATTTATCTTTACAAAATTTTTTAGATAGTTTAATCTGTTGTCAGTTTTTCAACCTAACAGAGACAGAGTAACACAATAACCCAAAACAAAATTTTCTGCAACAACAAGGTGTGGTTTTGCTGCTATAAACTGGCTGACGTAGCAGTTGATTTTACTGAAGCGGACAAATTATTACAGTGGTTAGTCATAAGGCAGTGAGTTTTAGTGGTATTAGGTAGTGCATTGTAATACTTCATGATGCAATTCTAGGAGGTAAACAGTGCTTTGCAGAAAAACATTTAACTTGGTAAAACATAGCCATCGGTAAAATGATCAAATAATATTACTTCTAATTTTGGGGAAAATAAGTAAGTGAATACTTAGCAGCAGACAAAGTATGCTTTGTCCTTGATTAATTACATTGCTACAATATAGCACAAATCACTAAAATACTATAATAATGATATGAATATAAGATGAGTCATTAAAATTACCCAGGTGCCAAAATAAAACACTTGAAAAGAGAAATGGATAGATACGGATAAATGGAAAGATATGAATTTGATGACTTTGATTGACTGTTCAGTGGATGAGGAACTGGTTGTGAGATAGTACCCAGAGAGTTGTGGTCAATAGCTCAATGTCCAGATGGAGATCAGTGATGAGTAGTGTCCCCCAGGGGTCAGTACTGCGACCAATGCTCTTTAATAGATGACATCAGTGACACTGTCAGTAGGATTGAGTGCACCCTCAGCAAGTTTGCAGACAACTCCAACTGTGGGGTGTAGTCAACACAACTGAGGGATGCAATGACATTTAGAGAGACCCAGACAGTAAACCTCGTGAGGTTGAACAAAGCCAAGTGCAAAGTCTTGCACCTGTGTCAGGGCAATAACAATATACAATACAAGCTGGAGGACAAAATAATAGAGTATACCCTTGCCAAAAAGGACTTGGGAGTATTTGTGGGTGGCAAGCTGGACATGAGCCAGCAATGTGCCCTCACAGCCCAGAAGGCCAACTGTCTCCTCAGCTGCACCAAAAGAAACAGTCAGTAGATTAAGGGAAGAGATCCTGCTCCTCTACTCTGCACTGGTGAGACCTCACTTGGAGTCCTCTGACCAGATGTGGAGTCCTCAGTACAGGTAGAGTGAAATGGACTTGTAGGAGCACGTCGAGAGGAGGGCCACAAAAATGGTCCAACAGATGGAACACCTCTCCTACAAGGACAGGCTGAGAGAGCTGGAGCTGTTCAGCCTGGAGAAGAGAAAGAGCGCTTTAGGGAGACCTGATCATAGCCTTTCAGTGAACTGATAGTGGCCTTTCAACATTTAAAGGGAGGCTGTAAGAAAGAAAGGAAAGACAATTTAGCAGGGCCTTTTGTGATAGGACAAGAGGATATAGCTTCAAACCAAAAGAGGGGGGCCTTAAACTGGATATAAGGAAAATGTTTTCTTAAAATAAGGGTAGTGAAGCATGGGAACAGGTTTCCTAGAGAGGTGGTGGATGCCCCAACCCTAGAGACACTTAGGTCAGGCTGGACAGGGCTCTGAGCAACCTGATCTAGCTATAGGTGACTCTGTTCATTACAGGGGAGTTGGACTACGTCACCTTTAAAGGTACCTTCCAACTCAATCGATTCTATGGATTTATGAAAAATACAATGTTAGTGCTTGAGTGCACAATTTGAGAAGCTTGTATTTTGACTATGTTTTAAAAAAGCATCCAACAAGTTCTGCCTTTGGGACAGCTGTCTTAGTTCATGTTTTTCATTTTTGGTCTAGTTCCTCATGCAATTTTTCAGTTTTTCTTTCCTGAATCATGCTCCTGGAACTACTATTCAAAGAGAACAAAGCACACCTAAAGCTTATCTAACAGCTGATACTGAGTCATCTGTTGAGATTTTTAACTGTGGGAAATCAATGTGGTATGAACTTACCTCCCCTTACCCACTTCAAAACTACTTTCACTACCAGGCAGTTAAAAGCAGTCTGTTTATTCCCTCCTTTTTGACTTCACTGTCTTATTTTGTTTATTATGTATACCACTGGTGAGCTAGCAAGCATCACACTTCCTGAAGTCTGCATCTGTTCTTAATTTCTCTCTCTCCCATTTACTTTTACATCTGTTAAGTTCATGCAATTTCCTTTCTGTATTGTTGAGCTCTTCCATTCTTATTCTGAAATAATTAAACCTCATGTATTTGATGTTTGGTTGTTTCTAAATACAATCTTCTTTAAGAAACTTTGAAGGTCTTCTATAATTGCAATTAACAAAAGAAACCTAAAAAGCTGTTTATTCAATTTGGAATTAAATCAGCAATAAATATATGCAAAATTAGACTAAATCTAATATTTAACTTTCAAAGTTGCAATAAACTAGTGAGCCAGTATTCAATTTTATGCTATTAATCTATTAGCATTAAAATCATTGCTTATTAAAAAAATCTATTTAAGTCACTCCAAAAGTAATGCATCCCATTTATTTCCATGGAAACAACAACAGATGATACAAAGAGCACAATAACATTAGTTGTTAGAGCAAGTTCTCAGCTACAGTTACTCAGTTACTTGGTTACTGAGCTGGTTTTTTTCCTGATATTTTATCTTCCTGTATAATGCTTCCTACTGCAGTCATTCTCCTTTGGTTACCTTGCAAACAAATATGACTACAAAAGAAGATTAAAGCATGTGGATTTCTGATTTCAATCACAAAGGAAAATTATTAGCACAAGTCTATGGTACAGTCCAAGAAAAATAATTGTTACACAAGAGAAAATTTTCTGCTGTCATTCTCATCCGTTCTCTTTCTTTGATCAGTGCCTCAGGCTAAACAAACACTGAGTCTGGGCAGAAGACTTTATTTCAAAGTAGAGCATCTACTTGTGACTGTGTGTAAACAGAGACCTGGGGAAAGAGTAGTCTATTAGATTCTCAAATTTATCTATTTGGTATTTAAAAATGTCATAAAAGTGGACTGAAACCCTCTATCTTGCTTCCCTTTGCCAACTTTTAAAATTCACTATGGCATAAATTATGATACTATGTAGGAGCATCTATCCATTTCTTCTAATTCAGCTCTTTATTAGAAAGTACAGTCAAATTTTCTACATTGACTATGCAAGAAGTGCATATGTCAGTTCAGAATAAAGTGAACCGATTCCATAACCGTTGCCTTGAACAAAAATGTTAGTGTGCTTATAATGACTAAATTTAGCTCCTATGATAGATGGTCTGAATTAACATAAGTGTAAGAATCAGAAATGCTGAATGTGGGGTGCATGAAAAAAGAGCATAATCAGTAGGTCAAGGGAGGTTACGCTTCCCCACTGTTCTTCTCTGGTGAAGCTACATCTGGAGTACTGTGTTCAGTTCTCAACTTCCCTGTTCAAGTAAGACAGTAATTCCCTAGAGAGAGTCCAGCAGAGGTCCACAAAGATGATGACCCACAAGGGTGGTGAATCTGCCCCTCTACTCTGCTCTCATGAGACCCCACCTGGAGTACTGTCTCCAGCTCTGGAGACCCCAACACAAGAAGGACATAGAGCTGTTGGAGCAGGTCCAGAAGAAGGCCACAAAGATGATCAGCGGGCTGGAGCACTTCCCCTACAGGGACAGGCTGAGAGAGCTGGGACTCTACAGCCTAGAGTAAAGAAGGATCCAGGGAGAAACGATAGCGGCCTTCCAGTACCTGAAGGGAGCCTACAGGAAAGCTGAGGAGAGACTTTTTAGAGGGACATATAGTGACAGGACAAGGGGAAATGGCTTTGAACTGGAAGAGGGTAGATTTAGACTAGATATTAGGAAGATATTATTTCCTGTGAGGGTAATGAGACACTGGAACAGGTTGCCCAGTGAAGTTGTGAATGCCCCCTCCCTGGAAGCATTCAAAGCCAGACTGGATGGGGCTTTGAGTAACCTTGTCTAGAGCGAGGTGTCCTTGTCCATAGCAGGGAGTTGGTGCTACATGATCTTAAAGGTCCCTTCCAATCTAAGCCATTCTGTAATTCTATGATTTTAAGGTGAGGCACCTGAAGCATCACCTTGATGAGGAAAGGCTGAGAGATCCGGGACTATTCAGCCTGGGGATGAGAAGGCTGAGAGGGGATCTCCTCAATGTTTATAAATATCTAATGGGAGAGTGTCAATTGGATAGGCCCAGATTCTTTTTGGTGTGCCCAGTGACAGAACAAGGGGCACAGGAAACAAACTGGAATACAGGAAGTTATATACGAACACAAGAAAACATTAATCAGAAATACAACTCCCTTTTGTTTGCTTGTTTTTACCTAGGCCATTTAACTGCAATAAATCTTCTTATATCTAAAGGAAAGAATGTGCAGACTAATTATGAGCATCATGAAATAATAGTAAAATATTTTAGATATTACTATTTTAATTCATTTCAGCTTCTAATCATACACATAATTTGCCAGCTGTATAAGTAGACAGCATAATGTATGAATCAAAATAATATTCTGACACAATTAGCCTTACTTGCCTGATCACTGTGCAGTTGATACAATTTTTGCACACAGAATAACACTATTTTTTATCATATTTGAGCCCCAACTAAAGTTGTGAAACACATTTACTATATACAGTTTAAAATGTTATTGTTTCCTTGCAGAAAACATGTTTTAAACCTATATTTGCAATGTGCAACAATTTCTAGTTTGTTTTTGACTTCAGTTTTCAGTAGCATGTTTGAAAATTGTATGAGCTTTTCCCATTCATTAACATAAGAAAAATGCATAACCCTGACAAGTGAAACCTCTCAAAACCACAGAGTTAGAAAATATAAGAGTGAATATGTATTGACTGTAGAAAAGCAAAAATGATGCTGTTAAAATTCTGCAAGTCCTTGCAAAAAAATAATGGCATAGTCTGATTCAACTCACCCCCACACCAGTCTTCCGCAGAATTCATTATAGAATGCAAACAGCTATGAATGTTACTGAACTTTTTTACTTTCTTTTTTTTTTTTTAGTATCTATACACCGTGGGTATATTTATTTATATTGTTACTTATTTGTGTACATGAAGTTTAAAAAATGAAACAAAACCTAGGTCATCTGCACTACTAGTATTTTGTAATGGAATGCTGTAGTTCACCATTATTTCTACAAATGTGTCTAAAAGATAAATTAATCCAATTACACACTGCTTTTCTACAGATGCCCTCCACTTTGATTTCAAATCTGCATGTAAATTAACAATCTATAATGGCTTCAGAGCAGCCTCTGTCAAAAGACCCTTGTATGCTTGGGCAAAGTCACTCATGCAAAGGCTGCTGAAATCAATGGAAAAACAGCTTGATACATGCTCAGGCTATTAGACAAGTAGCATAAAATGAAGGAATCACAAACATATATATTTCGGTCAAATACTTCATTAGAAAAATGCATAATAAATTATTCAGAAAATATGACTGAACTTCATGTTAGTTTCTACAGAGACTAGATGAACATTAGTAGACCATTCATAAAAGCTAGAATAATACTGAAAATTAGTTACATCAATTGTATTCTACATATCTTTGCAAATTATTGGACTGAATTTTCAGAACTAGTGAATCACTGCAACATTTTGATAAACAGTGTACTGTTTTTTTTCATATATACTTTCAGTGAATATTATTCACAGAACATATTGCTTGAAATATTTTGCACAGTAGTTTGAATGAACCTCGGACAAATACATGTTTAATTTATTAGACCAGCAGCACAAAATGATTGAATCTCAGACATATATATTTGTCAAACATTTCATTAGAAATGTACATAATAAATTATTCAGAATACATGACTGAACTTGGTTAATGTCCAACCTCCTACTCTACAGAAAGCATGAATATGCAAACAGAAATAAATGTGATCTACAAAACACTGGAAATTTTAATTCCACAATAGTTATAATCATATGTATTCTATTAAATAAAAATTAAATTAAAAACAAAGATGATACAAAATTCCCAACCAAACTGCTTGCTAAATCAACAGATTCTGAGTCTAGAAATCTGAGCTCCTGTTTACCATAGCCCATGTAACTTCTCCCATTAGCTCTGTCATGGAATTCATAATTTCTTGCTGAGGGAGAATCTCTCAGAAAGATGTCCTGCTCTGATTTAGAATTTACTGCCAGCAACAGTAAATTATTCCAGTGTATAATTAAAAATATATACTTATTAAATTTTTATCTTGCAACTAATCTGCATTTTCTTAACTCTCTTATTATTGGATTCATTTTTTTTTTTCTACCAAGAGGAGTATAATTTTTGCTATCAAATGTCTTTTCTTCTGGTTTTCAACACTCAGCAATCCCTAGGGAGTTGCCATTCTCCTTCTCTCTGATAAAATAAAGAGATTATATTACAAAGCTAATCTTCTAGGAACCCTATGATTCTCGTACTTCTTTTCTGTATCAGCTCCCATTCCAATAACTACTTATGTGTAAGCACCACAGCTGAATAAGGTAATGTTTTCATCAGTGATAGATATCATCTGCTACTTCAGATCAGTAATCTGCTTCTGTTAAAGACCATCTTGACCATAGGACAATGACTATGATAATTTCTGCGTAACCTTTAGTACTTCTTTTCATTACTTTCTTAGTTTGCGTGATCTAATTTGTTGCTGTTATTGTTTTCTCTGTATATATTCCCTTACATCTGCCAATATTAAAACAAACATAAAATTTATTCTCAGTTTGATGTTATTAGACAATACCACAGCACCACCGGAACAGTACTTAATAAAAATTGGAAGATGGCAGTAGAGTTCGAACTTTCCAGTCAATATTCCTTTACATTTTGTTGCCATGAGAGAGATAGCAGTAGAGGGGTGGTCTGACAAAATGGCATCTGACGTGGAAGTGGGTATGAAGCAAAGGTGTGTAACTGAATGCTAAAACGTGGAAAAAAAAAGGCATGCATGTACATAATTGATGCTTGCTGAATGCTTATGGAGACCAAACAGTGGATGTGAGTAAAGTGAAGTGGTGGGCGGTGTGCTTCAGCAGTGACAACAGCGACAGAGGGTCATTTCTGCTTGTGCAGATTTTTACAAGTGTGGCATGCAGGCTCTTGTTCATCACTGGCAAAAATGCATAGTTAATAGAGGTGACTGTGTTGAAAAAGAGGCATTAATTTCAGGGCAACCTTTTCCTAGACCAAGAAGTTAAAAATATTTTTTCTACTTTTAGATGTGAAAAGGTAACTTTTTAAAATTACTTCTAAAAATTACTTTTTAATGTTCCTGTATTGGAATGAACAAATCATATGGAGCAGTTGGGTACTCTTTGTCACTTGCTTCATTTTCATTGCAGTACAGAGACAGCAAATCCATGCATAATGCAGTTAACAATGGTGGTGTCCAGTGACAGGACAAGGGTGAACAGGCACAAACTGGAACACAGAAAGTTCCATATTAACAAGAGAAAGAAGTTTCTTACCATGAGGGTGACAGAGCACTGGAACAAGCTAACCAGAGCAGCTGCAGAGTCTCCTAACCTGGAGATACTGAAAACTCATCTGGTACTTTCTGTGTAACCTACTGCAGGGAATCTGCTTTAGTGAAAGACTAGACTAGGTGATCTCCAGAGGTCCCTTCCAACTCTTATGATTCTGTGATTCTGTGAAAGCACTGTATTATTAAAAATGTTTAGTATCAACAAAATCATTACACTTTGTTACCTTTTATATCATATTTCTTTTGTGTTACTTTTTCATTTTTCCTCTCCTTCCCTTGCCTTTTCCTTCCTTTTCAGAGGGACTGGGATAGGGATACTTTCTCCTGATTTTTATCCAATGATAAATATTATTCTAAAACCACCATAAAAATTTATATATATACAGTAACACTGTATTTTATATAATTAATTAGATCGTTATTGTTTGCTTTCTAATACTTCCGTTTTCATTTATTTCAAAGTCACTTTGCTGTAAAATGTTGTAAAGCATTGTAATTATGATTGGTTTATTGTATTAGTAGATTTTTTGTAATAATTATAACTATTGTACAGTTAGTAATAACAACATGACAAAGGATGAAGTAGCTTGGTTTGCTACGTTGTCACCAATTCTACTCATTCCGTACACGCTGTTTTGCTCCCAGGCTGTAGTCTGGAGTGATGACTGCAAGTCTCTCAGCCAGGAAACTCACACATGGAAGGAGAATGTTCTCAACAGTCTGCACCCTACAGGCAGTTTAAGAACAAACTGTGATAGATTTCACTTTCTCTGCAAAAAGCAATCTTGACATGAAAGTCCCAACAGAAATGACTTGCTGTTTGGGTTTGCTACCAAAATACACTCTCAGAAGAAGGATGTAGATTCCTAGAAAACATCCACTTAGATCTCCAGGATCAGGAATTATCTTACAGCTAATGCCAGGTACATATGGATTCATTCTCTAGAAGCACTTGGTAAAGATAGGGTCCTGAAAGGGTCACCATGACTAGGTAACAAATTTCTATCCTCACAGAGAAGAAAAGTGCAAACTGACATTTCACTCTCAGAGTATGTCTATCATCAGTTCAAGCAGGCACACTGTACATTTATTTTTTTCTAGGCTGGCTTATCTTTCACATTCAGATCAGAATGACAAATCTTATAATCGATGGCCCAGTTGGACTATATTTGATTTTCAGACCAGGAAAGTATTTGATCTTTGTGAGTATTTGATATTTAAATTTGGAGTTGCATGGATTTGAGGATCCCTTGGTTTTTCTTTTCCTTCCCTAAATCACCAGTGCATTCTCCTGACAGAGAGAGAAATGATATTTGGGCTGCAGCAGACACAGAGGTTAGGTGGGAAGAGTGTCTGAATACTCAGAGCATATTTGACCAAAGAACATGTATCTGAAGGTGGCCTTCTCTCTTTCTTCCAGTATTTGCTTTTCCCTTTGGCTTCAGCTTTGCTTAATATTTGGCTGCAGAAATTCAGGTGTATAAAAGTAGGACAGAACTCTCATTTTGGGAGTCAGGCTATTAAAAAAAAAAAAAAAAAAAAAAGAAAAAAAAAAAAAAACAAGAAAACAAACAAAACCAATATGCAATTATTTTATCATAGTGTGATTTAGTTGGAAGGGATCCCTGGAGTTCAAGACCCTCTGCAGTAAAAAAAAAAATAAAATCTACTTTCACTTATAAAGACACAAAAGAATATTTGAGCTTCAGTGTCTTTCTCTAAAGCTCGTAATAGTCACAGCAACTGTACAAAGACCTTAAAATCACATATCTGATTTTGTCCTCCTTGAGCACCACTGTTCCTCAGTGGTCATCTCCCAATTTCAGGCCTGTGAGAGGTGTGCTAATGTGTAACATCCCTCATATTGACTTTAATCATTTTAGTTATCTGAGGTGCTGCTAACAGCACAGAAGAAACTTGCAGCTCTTTCTCCTCCTTAGAAGCTCTTCTTTCAGCGTCTGCTAGCCAAATATGTGACTTGCAGCCCATAAGGAGCTATACATCTCATTCTCACATATGCATGAGCCCTTCTCCAAGTGTTTGTTAGCTTTCCAGATGCTATATATTTAGGACTTCTCTTAGTTGTGGCTTCCAACATAGATTTCTTATTAACTACCACCTAAGCACTGTACCCTACAGCCCTTATTTGAAGTTCCCCTTTAAAAAGAGCTACATGGTTGAACTTGAAATCACTGGCCATTTGTGCGCAAAGTTATTTTGGAATGTGGAAAACACCTGCTTCATAACAGTCATGTTGTCTTTGTTATACATGTTCTAGAAATGCACCGATGTTGGATTTACCAGTAATTGAGTGATTCATCCTGAGATTAGCAGAATTTATAAAAAAGATTGTGCTTGTTTTTCTTCATCTGTTGTCATTGTAAGCTGCTGGACTGTAGCATGTAAAACTTGGTAGCCTGCTTGCATTCATTTTCAAATAGCTCCTGGCAACAGAATGACAAAACAGCTTTGAAAATGGAAGTAAATTGAGATACCAATACTGCAGTATTTAGTTTGAGTTCCTGACCAAGCACAAATACATGCTGGGTGGAGAATGGCTTGAGAGCAGCCCTGAGGAGAAGGATTTAGGGGTGTCAGTTGATGAAAGACTCAGTGTGAACTGGCAATGTGTGCTTGCAGCCCAGAAGGCCAACCATATCCTGGGCTGCAGCAAGAGAAGTGTGACCAGCAGGTCAAGGGAGGTGAATCTGCCCCTCTACTCTGCTCTCATGAGACCCCACCTGGAGTACTGTCTCCAGCTCTGGAGACCCCAACACAAGAAGGACATAGAGCTGTCGGAGCAGGTCCAGAAGAAGGCCACAAAGATGATCAGCGGGCTGGAGCACTTCCCCTACAGGGACAGGCTGAGAGAGCTGGGACTCTACAGCCTAGAGTAAAGAAGGATCCAGGGAGAAACGATAGCGGCCTTCCAGTACCTGAAGGGAGCCTACAGGAAAGCTGAGGAGAGACTTTTTAGAGGGACATATAGTGACAGGACAAGGGGAAATGGCTTTGAACTGGAAGAGGGTAGATTTAGACTAGATATTAGGAAGATATTATTTCCTGTGAGGGTAATGAGACACTGGAACAGGTTGCCCAGTGAAGTTGTGAATGCCCCCTCCTTGGAAGCATTCAAAGCCAGACTGGATGGGGCTTTGAGTAACCTTGTCTAGTGAGGTGTCCCTGCATATAGCATGGGTGTTGGTACTACATGATCTTAAAGGTCCCTTCCAACCCAAACTATTCTATGCTTACATAATTGTACGACTCACTGAAACATGCATTAAACATTACCAATCTACTGTGACAATGCAGTAAATATATCAGTTTTACAGTTACATAGCTTTAGTACTACTTTCATTCCTCAAATATTTTATAGCATATTCACTTGATGCCTATATTGCTGACTCTTCCAAATACCACCTCTCTTTTTTTTTTTTTCTAGAATTTGCAAATACATACTTCTTTTGGCTTTTGGTGGAATATAAATACATTTTACAAGTGCATGTGTGAAATTATTTATGTAAGAAGAGTATTTAGGGAATTTTGACTCTAATTTTGACAAGAGTTAGTTACACAGTTAAAAGAACTATTCATTTAACTAACTCTTCTGTAACATTCTGTATATGTTATATATTCTGTTCCTATTCTGTGTCTGTTGTAGAATTCAGAACTGCTACTATAGTTACAAATTTACAATATTAGGAAATGGAACAGAAAGTTAAAAAGAGAAAATAACACAAGTTTCATACTGCTAAGAGTACTCTAATGACCGCTGACTCCATGCACATCATCTTGTATTTTTAATGTTATGAATTCATACTTTTCATATTTACCTGTGTTTATAGACTACAAAAAAGGAAAAATGTAAGATTAACATATAAGATATTTCAATCATTTAGTAGATAGAATTTGCTGTACAATTTCATTTGCTATGACTGTTACCATCACTATCAGAACGTACTGCTGGATCTTAGACATTCTGAAAATTTCAAGTCACTTTTACATATCTGATAATGTTCCATATAAAACATAATATTATAATATGTTAGTTATGTCTGTTTTTCCTTTTACATTATGAAAACATAAAACTATAATTCTAATTTTTATCATTAATATTTATTATTTTGGGGTTAAAATAAGAAAGGCATATTTTTCCTTTCTGACTGTTATCTTTTCTTGCTGTTATCTGGGAGAAGAAGCTGACCCCCACCCCTCCACAACCTCCTTTCAGGGAGCTGTAGAAGGTCTACCCTGAGCTTCCTCTTCTCCAAACTAAACAATCCCAGTTCCCTCCACTGCTCCCCACAAGACTTGTGCTCCAGCCCCCTCATCAGCTTCACTGTCCTCTGGACACACTCCAGACCACTCAGTGTCTTTCTTGTAGTGATGGGCCCAAAAATGAACAAAGTACTCAAGGTGCAGCCTCACTGGAGCTGAATACAGGGGGACTATCATCTCCCTGCTCCTCTGGCAACACTATTTCTGATACAAGCCAGGATGCCACTGGCCTTCTTGGCTACCTGGGCACACTGCTGGTTCATGTTCAGCCAAGCATTGACCAATACCCCCAGGTCCATTTCCTCTATACAGTCTTCCAGCCACTCCGCCCCAAGCCTGTAGCACTGCCTCACGTCGTTGCAGCCAAAGCGCAGGACCCAGCACTTAGTCTTGTTGAACTTTATCCCATTGTCCTCAGCTCATTGATCCAGCCTGTCCAGATCCCTCTGTAGGGCCTTCCTACCCCCAGGCAGATCGACACTTCCTCCCAGCTTGGTGCCTTCTGCAAACTTACTGAAGGTGCACTCAATCCCCTCATCCAGATCAATAAAATGTTGAACAGGACAGTTCCCAATAGTGACCCCTGGGGAACACCACACGTGACTGGTCACCAGCTGGATTTAACTCCATTCACCACCACACTCTGGGCCTGGCCCTCCAGCCAGTATTTTACCCAGCAAGGAGTGTAATTGTCCAAGCCAAGGGCTTTCAGCTTCCCCAGGAGAATACTGTGGATGACAGTATCAAATGCTTTGCTGATGTCTAGGTAGACTAAGTCAGCAGCCTTTCCCTCATCCACAGTCATAGAAGGAGATCAGGTTGGACAAGCAGGAATTGCCTTTCATGAACCCATGCTGGGTGAGCCTGATCCCCCTGGCTGTCCCACACATGCTGTGTGATCTCCCTCAAGATGATCTGCACCATAACCTTCCCTGGCACCATGGTCAGACTGACATGCCTGTAGTTCCCCATATCCTCCTTATGAGGAAGATGCATTTTCAAAGGGAAGTGATAGGAACAACGTTTTCCAGTGTTTCAGTGAGATTCCTCATATATACTCAACTTGCTTTACTCTGTCAAGATGATGGAGGTTTGACACTTGGACTTCCTGTACATAACCAGACTGATACTGAGCAAGAAACACTCCCAGGTCCTGGAGTGGTGGTCTCTGAGCTGGCAATACCAATAATAATACATATTATTAATAACTACAAATAGTGATGCTTTTATAAATCTGTTAATCCACTGACTCCATACTTTTTCTTTGAGTGCAAACAGTAAATCTGGGCTTGTATCCATGCAGCTAAGATCTTTTTGAGTTCTTTCCTCCCTACTCCAAGGAACTGAGAGGACTGTCCTCCAGAAGGTCCTTAGATCTCGCTCATCTCAACCTCAAAGTCAAAGGCTTTCTGGACAAAGGCATGCCTTTGGAGAAGCTGCTATTGATTTAGTCATATAAATGCTCACATGCCAGTGTTCAAGTGTTTGCCCTGGTGCTGTTTATTTTACTAATCTGGACAAAGCCTTGGGGTTTAATTCTGGAGTGTGTTTTAATTCTGGGGTGTGTTACACTTGTCACATTTAATTAGAGCCCATGAACATGAGCTTCTGTTATGCTTTTCCCTCTTCCTTTTTTTCCTTCTACTGTTTATCACCAATTTTCTGTATTGTTTCCTCTCAGGGCTTTTTTGCATTTTTGCTTTCTGTTTGCTTCCTTTTTTCCCCCCCTTTCTTCAGTGAGCTTGAACACAATGATTTTCACATTTTGTCCAACTTAAAACTCATGCTGACACAGTAAGTAGAAAATAGTCACCTGAGTTGTACGCTGCGTAACTATCTCTGTCAGCCTGTGCTTCTCAAAAGGTGAATCACGAATCACCTGGAGGTTGTCTGTAAAGAGGAACTGATTTATGTAACGCTCCTTTGCTCTCATCTTTGTGCTGCAGCATTTTGTAGCATTATTTTATTTGCCTTTTTAAATGTGAATACTGTCTGGTAGCCATAGAAGTGCTAAGCAATCACAGTTCTCAGTGAGTCCAAACAGTTATGAGAGAGAAGGTGCTCTTTTTCTAGTCATATACCACATTAGAGAACATTTTAATATAACTGAAGATAAAAAAAAAAAGCTGTATATTAATATCTCAGTGAAACAAGGTTTGTATTTTAATACTAACACTTAAGGTTTCAAGAAAGAAGGCGGCATAATGTTTCTGTGCTACATAAGTACAGAATTCAGACAGCATCTTTTTCTTGTACTTCAAGAATATCCAGTGTGGATAGAATACTAGAATCTCTAAGGAAGGTGGTGAAAGAAATGAAAGTGAAATTCAATTTGTTTCATGTCTATTTTTCAGCAATAAACTAAAAGCTGTCTTGACTGGTAAGTCAAAATAAAAGAGCCAATCCTTGCAAGCAAAAAGAGTTTTACAAGGAAAAGTAGAAATTTTCAAAGCATGACAAAATACTGCTCTCTGAAAAGTATGAGATACGTTTATCCTCTTCTCTGCTATAGCCTCACCATTTCGACTCATCCTTACGTCCCTTAAAGGATTTTTAACATATACATGATTTCTTGGTTGAAGGGAGAGAAATAATTTTAACAAAGCCATAAGTACTCTGTGAGTCTATATCCCTTTGGGCCTATACTGTTAATGCATATCTAATTCAGAATGTACAGAATATGCTTAGATAAAAGTTCAAGTAAATCATGCATTCAGTTAACCCATACTTTGTGCAGCTTTGATATGCGTCTTATGAATGTGAGGGGGAGCTATATAAAATGGAGAGAAAAGATAAATGCAGTATTTAACATCCATTCATAACAGTAGAGCACGCAATCTTACCAAGAGTAAATATGACAGTAGGAAAGTTTTCACATATATGCGTACCTAAAAATTGGAATGATGTCTTCACTCAGAGGATCAAAACAAGCTCTTAAAATACAAACTACAGCATATATTTTCCAAAGATATTTAAGTGAGGGAAAAATAAATCATGCTCACTTCTCTTCCCCCTGCCCTTATTCTTCCTGGCAGTATAGATGTCTATTTCAGTTTTTCCAGCATCAAAGTTTTTTTTTTTTTTTTTTTTTTTTTTAAATGAGATTCCCTCCTATCTTTACTTGTGCTTACTTTTTCTTGTCAGAAAATAGTGAATCTTACAATATCAGTCAATTTGAAATGCATTTTATCAGACATAAGAACAAATATAAAAAAAAGTATCGCTCAAAACAATTCTCCTTTTCCATTTTACTGCCAAGAGAGCAGAACTTTGAGGAGTAAGAGTAGGGTGGTATTTATTTATTTTTTAAATTGCTTGGAAGGATCACTAAGATCATATAGTCCATTCATCAACCCATCACCACCATACCACTCAATAATCCCCAGAAGTCCCTTCCAAATCCTACAATTCTGTAATTCTGTGATTATAATTCAGAAACTACTCTAAAATCCAGCTTCTTCATTATGCCTTTTATTGTTGCACTTGTGACTTAAAAACGCAGTGTACAACAGACTAGAAACAGATCTATGTAATTCTGTAAGCTACCTGTTACAGAACTCAGTGAAGGGAGACATCTTTAGTTCCACCACTGAACTCTATTCCAACCTGTTTCATGCAGAGTGAGTGTATACTCACTCACTCACTTTAAAATCACTACCATATGAGTGCCTAACCATGAAGTTGTAAAACCACTCTCACTCCTCAGTATAAAGTAGGTAGGTTTGCCCTTATGGAGATGAGACTGCCCTAATGATATAGTAGGGTTAAATTTCTTCCTTATAAGGGAATTCATACACAGATCTGCCATATTTGTGGCAAGTGCTCTAATCAGAACGAATAAAAAAGACATGAAATACAATGTGCTCTCCACCAGGCACCTTTAGAATGTGTTATCTATTCACATCTTAAAGAAACATGTTAGATGACGACCTTCTGGGTAATTCTAGGCATGTCAGAGTCACACTTTTCTGAGACAAAAATTGGAATACTTTATATAAGACTGTAATAAAGAGAAAAATGGAGCATGGTCCAATTAATAGCAGTTGACATAAGTAAAATAATGTCAAACTTAGACACTGCCAATTAACTTAATGTTTTAATCCTTACTCCCAGAAATATTTCATCTTTAACTGATGACTGTGCAATATAAGATGTGCAGGGTGGCAGCCATCAGAAGTTGGGACTAGAGCTCCTTCTTTCTACTGTGCTTCCATAATTCCTAAGCTATAACATGATTCTTCTTGTCTACTCTGCTTCTCATATTTACAGTCGTATTATGCCCATAGGTTGAAATAAATTATATTCATAGTGATCACTTCTCTATAGAGTATTTTTAAATGTCCTTGTACCAAAAAACATACTGAATTATTAAAAAATAGTCATAAGAACAGTTAAGTACCTTGAAAAAACATATTGAAAAGCAAATTTATTGATTTTGAAAAGCTGTTGAAAATTTATTTAATCATAATCTACTGCTATGTATTTGAGGAACAGTAATTTAATCTCAATCAAACAGAGGAAGTTATAAAAGGATCTGATGTCATGAATTGAATTCGGATTTATGGGCTATATTCATGCCAGTTATTTAAATATCTGCAAGGACTTTTCCCTGTGGCTGGAACTCTACAACTAATTTGTTCAGTATTTTGAATCTGGAATGGTTATAGCTTGGTGCAGCTAACGTTCTCCTAGACAAGACTAAATGTGGAGGACAATCATTTACATTGGGTAATCTGAATAAAATCATACACTTCTGAAAGGTTTACAGAGGTTTTACAGCATTGTCACTGCTAAGCCAAGAGGTTCAGCAAGAAAATGGATCCTGACACAATTTATTATAAGAAACATAGCCTCTTTCACCAAGAAAATGTATGCATTTTTAACAGTAAGAATTACCAATCTTTAAGACCATAAAAATAGTGACAAATACTTAATCAGTAGCAGTTTTTAAATCAGGATTCTTTCTAAAAATACTCCTGCCCAAAGATACAACATGGAATAAACTTTTATGTTCACTATATAATTTCCTTACTTCAAATTTTTCCACGAAGTAATTGTTATTTTTTTTTTTGCTGTTATATTGTTACCTCTAGCATAACTAGCTAGTCTTATTTTCAGAGTTTTGACAGCAAGATTTACAGATCCTAAAATTAACAGAAAATTTGGAATCAGCTGTTCTGTAAAGGAAGGAAAAATGACTTGTGCAAAACTGACACCTGCAAAACAGAAGGGAATTATATGACTATGATCTTTCCTCTTAGTGATTTCTAATGTAATTCTTTTATGCATCCTTTCTTTTATGAGAATAAATAAATACAAATTAAAGAAGAAAAATCTGAGTAATGAGTTAAAAACTCATGTTTCGGGAGGGGAAAAAAAAAGACAACACATAAAAACATTCCCTGATAAAACGGAGATGTTTTTGGAATACTTCAAAGCTTGAAAATTAAATTAATTTTCTAATTTAAGCTGATGTTTGCAAGGTAACAAACTTTCAAAGGTTAGGCCTAGTCTTTGATCCAAGAACTCCTCAGTGCCTCTGATATCCAAATTACGGCACTAAGATTAAAGATATTGTGTTTCTCTACCCTAATTGTGCTAAATACAGTGAAGAGTTAAAATGCACATCAGGAATTCTGATGAGCGGATTGATTTTGTAGTCAGGAATTATTTCAATTCTTACAACTCTTGTGTCAAAATTTTTAGCCATTGCAAAGAACTTTTTCATGATTTTGTTCAGAAGTTATTCTTATGTTTTGTGTTCTAACTTCCATTCCATGGAAAATACTACTGAGGATTTAACTGAAAATAGTGAGAATTACATTGATAATACTGAAGCTAATTGCAATAAATTACATAGTGAAAATGTGGACATCTGCAGTTTAATCAGGTATGATTAAATTGAATAAAATAATTGAATGAACACTGTCAGAAACTGCTCCTAGATCACTGGGTTTCAATGCTTACTGATTTGAAGACACCTAAATAATTTCCTGTAAAGCTACAGACCACTGCATAATGAATTGGCAATGTTTGCTTTTGATCATAGTTAACTTTTATAGGTACCTCAGAAACAGTCCATGGAGCCTCAGACATTCAAAGGCATTTTAAAAATAAATCCATCATAAAATATGCTTCTTTTTATACCTGAGGTACGTTGCCAAGTGTCTGAGACAATCTGGTGTGCTTTGATATTTCCAGTGACCCTACTCAATATAGATCATTAGAAAAACACACTTTGAAAAGCAGCATTGCAAACACTCCTGATCCATTAAAGATGACACAAATCTGAGCATTTTGTTGGCTACTGTCAATATCAACTTCAGAACTGTCTGTTCCACTCTTTCACATGAAAGGAACACTGCAGCATTAAAGAGTTCCTTTTAATACGGTCACTAACAAAAACAGCAGAAAAAAAAACCCAAAAAAGGTAAAACAGAAATGGCATTCTTCACAGAAAAAAATGAATAATGCACAGGTCTACTTTCCAAAGAAAACAAATTTAACGTCCTGACTTTCAAAAAAAGGATTATGTTATACCTTCTCTTTCAAATGTCAAGGCCCCCACTGCCAATTCCTATGACAGCATTAAACTCTTGTTTATTCTCTCTTTGACCAATTGAAAATTTGAATTTGTAGCTTTGTGGTGGTGCCACATCAAGAGGCAGGACTTTGGAGGCTTTCCCAGTTGATGAAAAGTGACTCAGGTTCAAAACGAGGTACCCTGACTGCATGCCCAAAGTTGTGTGTTAGAACTTTGGCTTTAGGCACCTAATTTCAAAAGTCAAGATAAAAGAGACAATTCATCTTCCTCATCCACAAGAAGAACTTGGTATTCCAGAATGACAGACCTGAGAGATCAGCCAGTAATTGCTGAGAAGGTATTTTAATCACTCTATATAATTTAAGTTCATGGTACTAGTTGAGTTTATCATCGAAGTTTTCCCTAGAAACTAGGTTGACTGAAAACTAGAACTTCTGCTTTGTAATAAACCTGCATGAAACCTCCTCCCTGCCTTGAATAAGGAGAAGTTTAGTCTATCATTAATAAATTACCTCACAGATAATTGCTTGATCAACTGGTGTTGAACCATCCTTTTCCACCACATTTAACTTTAGAAGTTCCTCTCTTTGTGAACAGTGGAAACATTTTAAAATCTCAGTTTTTACAGACAATTTTAGAAAATAGGAGTATAGTTTGGCTTGAAAGAATACATTTCAAATATGAAACAAGACTTACCTATCTGTGGCTGACATGGGAGAGACCCTGGCCTCTTCTCACAGAGGCTGCCCCTGCAGCCCTCTATCACCAAAACACTGCCATGTAAACACAATCCAAATGTGTTCTAAGATAATGCAATATCTCTTTCTAAAGACTGTCAACACTTCTAAATGCCATTTTACAATGTTTTTGGTTTCTGGCAAAACAAATCCTTTCTGACAAAACTATATATTAATTTTTAATATATATACTAAGTTAGGGAACTTTCCTTGTTTGTTCTTTTTTTCTTTCACAAACACAAGTTCTGTCTTATTTTCAATTGCTGAGTAGACTGTTCCAAATCCATTCTCTCAGCCATGTTATTTATTTCTGCAGGCATCATTTCAATCTTATCTTTTGCAAAGGTCACTGATAGTAGCAGCTTATCATTTCTGGCATGAATTCTTTTGCACACGTCTAATAGAGTGCTTGCCTTCTGCAAATTTCAGTGGAGAGTTCTCTGCACACTGCGATCTCAAAGTGACAATTCTGGTTGTGATGTGTTGGTTTGGTTTGAAAGCACTGGTTTTCTTCAGTTTTGATTGGTATTTCAGCATGATTCAGTCTGAATACACTATCAATGAACCAGCAAATTGTATTTCTGCAGCACCCAAAGTAGACCAAGCACTGTGCAGGACAGATAGAAAAATAGTCTTCATGATGGACAGGTTTGACTTTTTTTTTTTTTTTTTTACTTTTTTGTGCAGAGTGAACAAATAGTAAAGTGTGCTCAAGTAAGAAAAAAAGAAATTCTAGTAGTAAGACTACAAAACCCTCATACTTCAGATCTCTGCATGTTAACTTTTGACATGTTGGGGGAGTTCTTTACGTGTGTCTTCAGTGATACTTTACATACGCCTATGCAAACACACAGATGCACACAAGTACACATTAACACTTCTTACCTGTTTCCTACGCACACATGTATGTGCGCATGTGTAAGCGCAGTTATACACAGCGTATTTCATAGAATCATTGAATCACCAAGGTTGGAAAAAGCCTCTAAGATCATCCAGTCCAGCTCTCCACTTATCACCAATATTTCCCACTAAATCATATCCCCCAGTACAACATCTAAACACTTCTTGAACACATCCCAGGATGGTGATTCCACCACCTCCCTGGGCAGCTCATTCCATGATTCCATGACCCAGTGCCTGACCACTCTCTCAGAGAAGAAGTATTTCCTAACATCCAACCTCAGTCTCCCCTGGCACAGCTTGAGGCCACTCCCTTTAGTCCTATTGCTAGTTACATGGAAGAAGAAGCTGAGCCCCACCTCACCACAACCTCCCTTCAGGTAGTAGTAGAGAGCATGAACATTACCTGTGTTGACTGAAAAGCTGTGCATCATCCAGAATATAAGGGGAACTAGAAGCTGTTGTACAACACAGAGATGAGTCCATAAGCTGTTTGATAATATGTCTCAGTGGAAGGCAGCAGTTTATGTAACTGTTGAATTCTAATTTACTGATAGCATGAGGGTTGCTCCAAAATTCATGCCTCCTATTTTATTATGTTGGCCCATGACATCAGAGGTGGACACTGGTGGTATGCCAGTAAAAGTTGAACCATCCCAACAACGTTCTTTTAAATTTAGTTGCCATGCGACAGATGGCAGCAGTGACAGAGGGACAGTGAAGTAAAGCTGTGTAATTGAATTCTACCACATGGAAAATTTTTCACTTTTGTAGCTGAGAATATCAAATAGAACTATTGTCCTCTTTGTATCTGTTGTAGTTTCCATGCAAATAAGTAAGAGGCATTACTTTTTGAGCAGCGTACAGACTTCACTTGTTTAGAAAGCAATGCCTCTTGTACAAAATTTCTCCATGATCTCCAAGGAAAAGGAAGACACTACCTTGAGAAATTACACACTGCTTATTTAGCTGATAATCAATATTTTCTTTATATTTCACTCTTTTATTATCTATTTGTTGGAATTCATTAACATAATCTTTCTGTAATTCTCAGTGCCATATATCTCGAAGAATATCAGCCCTCTGGTGTTGCCTATGGAATGAACAGATGTCAAGATCTGTAGTATCAGTACTGCAATACAAAGATGACCTCTATTACAAGTACAGTACAATTAGCTACTTATTTTCCTACCTCTAGTCTGGCAAGAAGCAGTACTGCTGAACAAGAAATCAACAAGTTTCTTGAAGCTGTTCGTGTTGGATGTAAATGGCAAGCTTTTGTTATTGGGGTGTGCAGAGGTGGTCTCTGTGAAGAGGAGCCAGGGGTTGCTTGATGCCACCCAGCCCCAACAGATGTCCTGCTGGACAAAGCTAAGCCTGTCAGCCAAGACTCTGTACAAGTTAAAGAAAGGGTGAAAAATACTGTGAGGCAGTTATGAGAGAGAGCAGTGAGAGGGGAAAAAAAAAGAGAAATAAATCCCTATACCAAGATTTATGAAGAAGTGAAGAAGGAAGTGAAGAAGGAGGGAAAATAGGCACCATTGCAGAGATCCTCACGCAGCCTCTAAAGAGAAGACCACAGCAAAAGTTTGTCTTTGTGGCCATTAGAGTACCATGTCAGAGCAGATATCCACACTAGCAGTCCATGGAAGAACACATGATTGAGCATGAGGTAGATATACCCTTTGTAAGAGTATGCTGTAGAATGTCTGTTCCTTTCAAGGTATCTGGTCAAGCAAAAGGATGATAAGAAGGGAAGAAAGTGATGGAAATGAAGTCTTGCAAGTCACATTAATTTAAGAAAGCATGTGAGAATGTGTGTGTGCATATTCCAGCAGTTATGTGATTGAAGATTTCTAATGTGGGAGGCAATCAAAAGAAAAAAAGCCTCCCAGTCACATTAATTGACAGGTTAGCAAGCAACAGGTGCCACTTCCAGAAAGGATGAACCTGGCAACTGGAAAAAACTGAACCATGAGGGCTCAGCGTGTGAGGATACAGAAAGTACAGAACTTTATAAGTTTATAGAGGTGTGCAGAGGGAAGGGAGAGCAGAAAAAAACGAAGAGAGGTGATAGCCCATCTGCCTGCCAGCCAAATAGAGCTGGCTGGTATGCTTCTCTGACTGAGCTTATCACAACCTGTCCTATTTTCTTATTTATCTCATTAATTCAGTTTTCTGTCTATTTCTATGTATTTATATTCTTTCTCATGTATGTATGTGAGCTGCAAGAATTAAGTGCCAGCTGTTGATGAGATTTGGACGTGAATGAGTGAACCTCAGTGCTAGCTACAGGAGTTAGGTTGGGTAAGGATGCTGGCCTGTTGTGCCAGCTACTGGAGCAGGGGTCTCAGCACCACTGAGGGAGACACTGGAGGGACATGTATGTGCACGTGTGTGACATGAGTGCATGAGAGTGCTAGTGTCAATAGCTGGAGGGACCATAGCTCTCTGGATGTTTAAAGGGTCCTACAGACACTGAGCCCAGAGTGCCAACTACTGGGAAGTCTGGTATGGGTGAAGTGGGTGTCAGTTATTGGAGTCAGACTGGGGCTGTAGGTACTCCTAGCCTGTGGTGCTAGCTGCTGGAGTGAGTGGTGTCCAAACATCAGCAACTGGAGTAGGCACTGCCACTGGAGCAGGAGTCCTGCATGTTCATTTCCAAACTAACTACTTGAGATGCTGGGGACTAATGTGAGGGAAATGAGTGCGGGGCTCCACACTAAAGACTGAAATGGGGCACAGATCACAGCCTGCGTGGCTTGTGTCAGCTGCTGGAGGGAGGGTGTATAGAGTGTGTATGAGTGCATTTGCTAGCCAACTTTAAGCTGGGCAAGAGTATCAGGCAGGAAGTGGGTCTATGCTGGCAGGCAAAGAGGGACTTGAGAGCATCTGCAGCAAACTTTAGAAGGACTAGATTGTGAGTAGGCAGCCTGTGAAACAGAAAAGAAGGTCTGGAACTAGGCATAAGTGCCATGTGGATAGAGGGTCCATGCCAGCACTTAAGGATTTAGGTGAAGAGTGGATAGAGGGACAGTATCTGTGGGATCCAGGGAGCTGCTGGATA
This sequence comes from Numida meleagris, assembly GCF_002078875.1. Classification (NCBI taxonomy): domain Eukaryota; kingdom Metazoa; phylum Chordata; class Aves; order Galliformes; family Numididae; genus Numida; species Numida meleagris. The sequence goes on along the minus strand of NC_034411.1, from coordinate 90,775,135 downwards.
GACAGTGGGGGGCATGCATGCCAGATACTCAAAGCATCCATGAACGTGTGTGTTTGTGAACCTACAGAATGTGTGCCTACACTAGTGAACTTCTATCTCCACCATCTGGAGAGGTGGAAGGGGTCTTTGCCATCTGGCTCTGAAGGTCGCTTGTGTGACCAGCTATGTAAGTGTCCTGGCTCAGTCTGTGCATCTCTGGGAGACATGTTCAACTTTCCTATTGGTTGTACCTCCAAAGGGGAAAGCAGCAGCTGCATCCCTCAGCCTGGGCAGAGGCCCCAGGTCCCTGGGCACTGGACTGGGCCCCAGCAGTCAGATGAGGTTAACCCAGCACAATAATCAATATCACAATAATCCCTGAATTAATAAATGAAACTGTTTAAAAAATAATAAAATTGAGAATTTGTATAACAAATATTCTTGAACAGTGAGAGAGAAAAGCCAATATACAGAATAGGCCATCACAAAGTAGTCTCAATAATGCTAGCTAGCCCTGCAGTACAGTATATAAAAACCAGTCTATTAATCTATGTCATCTCTTGCCTTTATGTCATTTTGGATTTCTGCAGTACTACATTTCATCATGCTAAGCGTTCATTCCAGCCAAGAGAAGGAGGAATGAACATGAAACTAACTCTTGGGACAAACTTATATATTACTTATCAAGTCACATTTCAGATGTTCAATATGTATTTTTCTAAAAATCTCTAGTAAAATTAAACGTCCAGATTATTTGTATATAGACCAATTTGACAACATAGGTTTAAAACCTAGGAAAAATACAACCATTTTGTTTAAACATATGTATTTTCTAGTTTTAATTCTGTGCATAAGGATAGACTAATGAAAGAATTCAGTTTCAGCTGTTCCTCAATATAATTGATTTTATTTATAAAATCGCTAAAAGAATGTGAAAAATATTTATAATAAAAATATTCTGATTAGCTGTTAAGATGTGAAAATATTTCACAAAGACATTATCTCTACTTAATGTCATTAATTTAGTATAATGTTATATATTAGTATTTCTATCCTACGACATGATGCCAAAGAACAGTGGTTCAAAATGCCTCATTGTACAGGATACTGTTGTAAGGAAAAATAGAATTTAAATCCATGTGAAGTTCTTGTAATGCTGTTGTCTTATTACCCTCATAAATTTATTGAGGCAACTCATGGAAAACCTATCAAAGATGATGTGCTTCTACATAATATCCAGCCTGTTCCAACGCCTTCATGAGATACATATCTTCTCCACAGAACTCAAATATACTTCAGCAATATCTTATTTGCATGAGATAGTAAAAGTCAAGAAAGAGAGAGAACGTGATTTATGAGACAGTGAAGGTTAGCGTAATATCTAAATACATCTCCAAACTCGTTTGTCTGCTACATGCTGGTTGCTCAGAATAGTGGCTACTAGTTTGAAGTTCTTTAAGAACAAAATAAACCTCTGGGAATATCAGTAGATAACAAACTTAACACTTTATTAGCTTTACATTTATAGAAGTGGAAGCTGCCTGCATTGATCCAGTTTACATTATCTTTGACTTCATTTGCTTCACTAGGATTTGCACGTCCTCAGTTCTAGCTCTTAACACCACCCAGCAGTCATACGAATATTAACACTCCATTCTGTAGCAGGACACTCCTGCCTGTATACAAATGCCTTTTATTTGAAATAAGGAAAATACAAAGCATGCCAAGAGTTTGACTTCCTTTAAATCTTAGGATGCTCTGTTTATCCAGCCACCGCTTACCACTGAGTGTGGAAAAGCAGAACTTTTGTCACCTCCTATTCCAACTCCTTACATTCATAATTATTTTTAGAACAATTCTTGTTGATATGTGTATGAGGTACTTGTACACAAATTATGAATAATACTTCCATTTCAATGCTGGCAGTCTCAGCTTGTCACCAGTGTGATAGTTTTCACCATACAAATAAAGCCTCTGGCATATCCACCAGGTATTCAGAAGTTTTACTCTATATATAATTTCAATGATAATAAAAAGATACTCATTTAGCCATGTATTACCAGCAGCAAAACTCATCACTGCTTTCTTTCTTAGACTGAGATACTTTAATTTACATATAATAACCAGTTTGAAATAGAATTAATAATCATCAGTAACATTCAGGCATAAAGACAATGTCCCAGTTGACTTTCAAAAGCAAAATGGGACATTTTGAATGAAGAAGCTTCCAAGTAGCTGCAGGAAGGGAAATACTGCTTCCAGGTCTCCTTATCTTTCCTCTTTTTCCTGTTCTCTATTCCTTGCCCCTCCAAATTTAGAGGTGCTACCATGGGTCTTTGTGGTATTTCTTAGAAGTATCGAAGTAGGAATCTGGAGCGGGCAGTGTTCAGCACTAACAATAAAGGTGAGATTTTCAGAGGCACTTGGCCTTGATTAATCTCTGCTGTCATGGATGTCAATGACAAAATGAGGTCAGTGGAGTAATTATGTCACAGCTGAATATTTTGAAAATCCATTCTTAACGCTGACATGGATGAGAGTTATGTTTTTGTGTGTGTGTACATGCACACTTTTGTTTGGTTTTTAACTTCAGGCTCTCTAGAATTCCTAGAGTTTAAAATACATCCAACCTTAATGTAGCTGAACCATACATCCCCAGAGGGACAGCTGTCTCCAAAATCTGCAAGATCATTCACATGGAGATTCTTTTCTTTACTTTTTTTTTATACTAATGTCTCTGAAGAAAAGGATGAATCAAACCTATGTAGTTCTGTTTACAAAGCAACACTGAAAGTCAAAAGAGAAACTGAAGAATCGTAACCTTGAAACTACACCTCACAATTCAAGAAAGAAACGTTCCTTTGTAGGGGGTAAAAAACAAACAAAAAAAGAAGGAAAACATGTTTTTCACCCTGTCATGGTTTTATGATTTTTGGCTATTGGTATTCCACATCATAACATCATGTAGTGTATGTACCTGGTTTTCAGAAGAGAAGGACTACTACAGTCCCCATGGTACTTTGCTCCTCTGTTACGATTTTCCAGCCAGAGGGAAAAGATAAAAGCTTGCAGATCACGAGACCTCATCCCTTTTTCCGCCCATCTCTCATCCTGGCAGCACCTCGCTCTCCAGCCTCAACCTTGATTTTGGGACATTCTCTCCCTCTGTATTGGATTTATCAGCTTAAATTGTAATTATATTGTATTATAGTGTGTTGTCTTGCATTCCGATATCTTATTTAGTAAATTTATTTGTTTCTCCTCAGATCGTTGCCGCTGTTCTTTGCTCTCAGGCCCATCTCCTTACCCTTTTTTCCCTTTTTCCGGGGTGTGGGTCCGTGGGTCCCCCGTCCCCTTCGTCACGGAACCGGGCTGAACGCCCGTAAACTGTTAACACACCCAAACGCACATATTTGGCAAATGAAAAATTAAAGATGTGCAATGCAACATGGTATAAAAAAAAAGTGAAGTTCAAAGGGCAATTGTCTTGAACAGTAATTTTGCTTGCTGAATTTTTGTTTCCAGATCATCAGATGATAAAATCACACATGATGATCAGGATTAAAAAAATCTGTAGCCTCATAAACTGAATCCACTTAGGATTAAAGTAGCCTGAATGGTATGAATTACAGTACTGAACCTCCACATAATTGTTAAAGTCAGGTAGGGTTCCCGAGAACTTTTACAGAGGATAGTTTCAAATCCTGATGCACCTAATCTCTTAGGCTGCTCTCTTTATCTGCATTTCATTATTTTTATATATATTATTGAGTTTTGCATTTAAATTGCTTACACAGGCAACCTGCATCTAGAATGAAAACTACACCTTTTGGGGAAAAGCAGCAGTCTATTTCATGATCTGAACATATTTATTCAACTGCACACCACAGCTACAGTGGATGAGTAAATCAATATTCTGTGAACTACAAACAAGCTTGGGTGTGATGTAGGTACTTGACTAACTTGATTTCACAGCCTTCAGATTATTCTGCATCTGTCCAAAAGAGGGAATCTGGACAACTCATTATGGACTGGTAGACATGTTGTGAGCCCTGCATTTCTGTAAGATACCTCAGAGACATCTGAATGGATGCCATAGACCACTGAAAATGGGATTTAGAAATATAAATTCACCTGTGAATCCACTTTGATTACAGTATCGAGGAAATAATCAGAATATTATGGGAAAGAAACAGACAGCTGAGAAAATCCTTAGTAAATGCTTTTTATTTGATGAATGTATTCTTCATAATTCAAGCTACTAAACAGAGATGTTAACTAAATGATGCCCACTGATTTCTCTGAGAACTGGATGAGACAATTGCTTACACTTGCTCTCAGTGTAGCAGCACTTGTATCACATGCCTTAGCCTGATTTGCAGTTTTGCTTTGAGTGGCACCTAGAGTATCCAGAAGAGTTATCCATTATGAAAAACACTGTATCGACTTCATCTTCTTTTGAGAAGAAAGGAAGCCCCTATAGGATCTATATTTTCATTTCTGCATGTCTGCATTCTATTTGTCCCACTGTTACTGCAATGGCAATCACCTTCCAGGGGATCAGGCCCAGTCAGCATGGGTTTATGAATGGTAGATCCTGTTTGACAAATCTGATTTCATTCTATGACATGGTGACCCACTTAGTGGATGAAGTTAAGGCTGTCAATATGGTTTACCCAGACTTCAGTAAGGCCTTTGACCCTGACCCCACCATCCTTATGGAGAAGCTGGCTGCCCATGGTTTGGATGGGCATATGCCCTACAGGCTGAAACACCCGCTGGATGGCCAGGCCCAAGAAGGCCAATGGCATCCTGGCTTGGATCAGGAATGGTGTGGTGAGCAGGACTAGGGAAGTCATCCTGCCCCTGTACTTGACACTGGTGAGGCCCCACCTTGAGTACTGTGTTCAGTTTTGGGTGCCTCAGTACAGAAAGGACATGGAGGTGCTGGAGCGGGTCCAAAGAAGGGCAACAAGCCTTGTGAAGGGCTTGGAGAATATGCCCTACAAGGAGTGACTAAAGGAACTGGCGTTGTTTAGTCTGGGGAAGAGGAGGCTGACGGGAGACCCCATTGCTCTCTTCAAATACCTGAAAGGTGATTGCAGCGAGAGCAGGGCTGGTCTATCCTCACTGGTGACAGGACAAGGGGAAATGGCCTCAAGTTGTGCCAGGGGAGGTTTAGGTTGGATATCAGGAAAAGCTTCTTTCCAGAAAGGGTTGTTAAGCACTGGAACAGGCTCCCCAGGGAGGTGGTTGAGTCACCATCCCTGAATGTGTTTAAAAACTGTTTGGATGTGGTGCCTGGGGACACGATTTAACGGTGGGTTGTTAGAGTTAGGGTAGTACGGTTAGGTTGCAGTTGGACTTGATGATCTTCAAGGTCTTTTCCAACCTGAGCAATTCTATGGTTCTATGATTATATGATTCTAAGGTCATTTCCTGTTCACAGGAAACTTGGGAACAGAAAACAACAAACTACCATTTAAACAATATTGAGTGTAGCACCTCACTATTAAGTCATGAGACTATTCAAATCAAAGCAAGATCTGATTAATATCTCAAATTAAAGTCCTTTATGTGGTACACAGTTCAACAGCTGCAGTTCTATCTATTCCATAGCTATGTAATGTAAGAGGCATACAGCCCCAGAAGGAAACAAAACTCACTGTTCTCTCCCTGATTACTATTTCCACTGTTTTTAGCATCTCCAGAACCTATTCTGGCTTTTTTCCCACACAACAGTCAATCTAACTGTTCTCTTACCTAAGCATCAGCTCTTAAACATTTCAGACTTCAGTAATATAGCAATATTGGCTACTCTGAAGTACATTCTGCACTCTAGTCCATCTCATCCAAGCCTTTAAGATGCAAAAAGTGGATACAGTGGATCTCTGCTCTGTTGAATACCTTGCAGTTTTTGTACTTTCTCAGAATCACCAGTCCATACTCAGAGTATGGACTTCTCCTTGTTATTATGACTATAAAACACAAGAACTGATCTCCAGTAGAGTATGGATGATAAAGTTTTTTCTCACCAATAATACTAGAATGATCAAAGTGTATGGTGAGAGAAAGTGACTAGTATAGTTCAGTAAATTTGTACACAACTTCTTCATAAAACTCAGTTTCACCTGATTTACATTTTGTTTTAAAACTAATTCAATTACAGCACTGTGGAGAAGTCATACAATGCATAATAACAGGAAGTTAGACACCATTTGAAGGAGCAGAAGGAAAAGGCATATTGCTGAGAAAAGTCAGTTTGCTAACACAGAGGTATGGGCACTTCTTTCTTCACTTAGTCTGCAAACACCTTTTCATGATGAGTTATGCATTTCAGACTTTTCTACCACAAAAAAATAAATGTCTTAACGTACTGCTGAACCTTTATATTCTAATTCAGAGAAAGAAAATTCTTAAGTTTCTTCAGTTATTTTCAATAAATCTTTTTCTCTGTCTACAGATGCTGTTATTTCATCTGAGAACAGGCCAAATATCTAACTGTGGCAGCTTCAATACACAGTTGCAAAATATGCAGTGCAATCCAAGCAAGTTTGCTAATAGTCAAAGCAAGCAATTCATTTAAGATGAATTTTAAATACAAAAATGCGTTTAAATACAGGGAAGCCTTATCAAAAGATGCATACAGAGAAATGTCGTGAATGATGACCTGCTGGTGTACCTTAAACTTCAAAAATACCGTGACAGTTCCTGTACTGCCTGAATGTGTACAACCTGCTCATATTCTCTAGAAAACATATTCAGTATAAGGTTCACAAAGGAGGACAGCCTGCCTTTAGTTATTCTCCATGAACATGCACTTAGCTCTGTTAGATCTACTGCAGATTGACTTGCACACATGGTGGTTTCACACTGATGACTAACTAAACCCCACCACATTGTTCCCTTTTCCCTTTCTCAACAGAAAAGGAGGAGAAAACACAGTGAAATAGGGCTCTTGTTCTGAGATAAGGATTGGGCAGAACAGATCAGCACTGAGAGACTGAGGGAGATTGATGTAATTCGTTGCCTACTGATAACAGACTAGAGCAGTGAAAACTAAAAGCAAACACTTCCCTTCCCCCATTGGCTATCATATACCTCCTCTCCAAGGTGGCAGGGAACAGAGAACGGGGGCTGCTGTCAGCCCATAATGCTTCATCTTTGCAGATCCTTCGCGGCCACTCTCTGCCCCTGCTCCGCAAGGGATCCCATCCTTCCCCAGCTGACGGCATGCGGGCTTCCCCTAGGCTGCAGCTCTCCCAGCACTGCCCTAACGCGGCTTCGTACCGCGGGGCCCGATCTTCAGGCTCTGCTCCAGCACTGTCCTCGCAAGCACCAGCTCCCCCAGCCCTGCCGCCCCACCGTGGGCCGCAGCTCCTGCTACACAGCAGTGTTTCCCTCTCTCCAGTCTGCTCTCCCAGAGCACACCCAGCGTCGCTCATAGCTCAGCTCTGGCAGCTGCAGGTCCTTTCGGAACAGTGGGAGCTATGCTCTGACAAGGAGCAGCGTGGGGCTCTGCTCACTGAGACCACCCCTGCAGCTCTCTCACTACCAAAACCTTGCCAATATGGCGTATAGTCAACAAATTCAATAAATATAATTGTTAAGGGTTTCATGTTAAAAAGAGATTTTAAAAACCTTAAGTAGTAAACTTCATACCAGGCTTTGTAGTGAATAATGTACTAATGCATTTTCCATCATAGTAAATGTGATACTGCATTGCATTAAGCAGCCAGAAGAACGAAAGAACGAGGGGAGAACTTAGAGCATTTTTCTGGTCTTTCTGTAGGCCTTCTTTTCTGCTCTAGATAATATTTATCATGAAGAGCAGAGTATTAGGTAGGATTCAAGGCAAAAAGAAATTGATTTGGGGAGTAACAAGCAGTCTTTTCTTCCTGCATGGAAAGAATTGTTGTCTACCAAGGCTATTAATGATTAATGTAATTTTCTTCAGCTTAGATTTCTCACCAAAGGAAATGGGTAATATCTCACATTTTAATCAGATTTGTCTTCATTTTCTCCTTTTCAAGTTCTGCTACAGTGATCGTATACATATGGATATGTAGGAATTGAATGTTGCTTCTGCATATAGAACTAACAAGATTCGTACTTTATTTCGTGGTCTCATTATTGATAATAATAATTCTTTCTGGGGTTCTCTTTATTTCATTGAAAGGGGGGGGTCCCTGTTTTCATCAACTGTCCTTTAGATATTGATGCATGCTTAGTAAGTAGATGAAGTAATTAATAAGTACCAAAACCACAGCTTCTGTATTTTAGACTAAAAGCATATTGTAAGGTTATTCTGTTTTGCTAAGAGGCCCTCAGCAAAAGAACAGCAGGTTTATCAAATATCAAAGAAGCCAGGGCCTCCACACAAGGCCAAACTGTCTCACTCTAGGATTGGGGGAGGGATACAACAGGCAGGCCTCAGGATGCTTCCCTCTATCCTCCTTCCACACTTATCTTTATCCAAGAATCAACAGGTATCCAGAAATAATGACCAGGTGCTGAGTAAGCAAGAGTTAGAAGTTAATTAATTAGCAATATACATGCTTAGCTAGCAACAATTTATGTTCAACCAGTATCTTTACGTTTAGTTGAGCGTTGGGAAGATTGTGAACCTGAAGTACTCAGCCAATGAGGAACCAGGGGAGGAAAAGATAAGCGTCGGATAATAGGGCATAAAAGATGTAACACTGCTTTCTGCGGCGCTCCTGCTTGCAGGACGCCCGCCATTGCAATTGCGAATAAAATCTGCTTTTATCAGAGATACCGTCCTGATCAATTATTTGGATATTTCCAACAAATAGAATTTAATTATATCTTCACTGTAAATTGAAGTAGCAACCTAATATGCATAGTAACAATTACAAGAGTCAATATATAACGCATGGTTTTGTTACTCATACCTTTGTGAATACCTCATAGTTGTAAAACAATGGCAGTCAGCAGGAGAGAAAGACCCATTCTATTGAGTAGCTTGTATATTTGATTAAATTTCTTTTGAGTTTGGTTGTAGTCATTGTCTTTCGTAGATCATGTACTTAATAGTAATTAGAATTTTTGTAGTTTAGGAAGGAGATTCCAGACAATGCTAAGAAATATTTGAATTTCGTGGTAAATATGCTTAATATGCACCATACACATCAGATTTTAATAAAGAAGAGAAAAAAGAACAGTAGAATGTCTATGTGGGTTTTTAAATGAATTCAAGCAGATGAATTAATAGAATAACAGACTGAAAAGAAAAGCTGCTGGAGACTGGTCTTATAATTCCATATGTTTTACCATAGCTGAAGAGGTTATTATGATCTCATAATGGCTTCTTTAGCACCTTCTTTTTCATTCCTCACTGTTAGCATCTTAACCACTAATATTCTTTTCTTAAAATAGAGCAGGTGTGAATATTTATTTTGAGAGATTTCATTTATTTGAGTTGTTAATAATTAGCAATCAAAACAAAAATATAATCTAGAGCACAAAAAAACTTTGAAGCATAATATAGGCATAAGCTTTTTTTCTGCAACATAAAATCATATATTTCTCTCTAAATTTATTGAAGAAATACAATCACTGAACAGTCAGTTTACTAAAGTTAAATGAGACAGCCCTTTCAGATATCGCAGTTCACGAAGCACTGTGGGGTTTTCTACCTGGAACACTGTAGAAAGTGCAACAACAGTAGAGCAGCAAGATCCCAGGCTACAGTGAGTGACAACTCACTCAAACACAACAGCAGTGGGCACAAAAATGAGGAAAATAAATAAAACTGCTTACCTACAGAAGGCCCCAAGCATGCAGGAATCACCAGAGAAATACCCTCATGTCCCCCCTGCCAACCCTTAAATAAGGTCTGGGAAGGGATGGATCCTGGCTCCACCCCTTCTGGTCACTGAGGCACATTGCATGCACCTGAGCTCCCCTGAGTTCGCCCTGCTTTCCTACCAGGTGCTCAATCACTGTTTCAAGCCATGACTTAGCATTTCCACTACACTACCTATTTGTGATGTAATCAATCTTGCTTTCTTTTCACATCTGAGATAATATTTTAATGTTCAGTAATTGGAAAAGATTGCTCCATGCTTCCTACAGACAACTCTTTTTTGTTGTTGTTAAAACTGCTGTAATAAAGAAGAGCTCTGTGTTGATACATTCAAACACAGAATAACTATTATGTGCAATTCAGATTTCTGTGACTTGTTGCACTCAGTAGGGGTCTAGTTTAAGACAGTTGTATCTATTTGTATTATTGTAAATAGAGAGAGAAAAAAAATAATGTTGAATACCATTTTGTATAGGTGTGCCCTTGAAGAGTTGCGTGAATCAACTGCAGAAGTGCTTGTATGTCTTGCTCCAATTTACAGGAGGGAGAAGGGGTTCTTTTAATATATGTATACCCGACAGCGAGATTAAGACACAACGGGTCAAATGTTAGCCCGACCAGTTTATTACAAATCCTAGTAGCTTAGGGAGATGGGGAAGGGAAGGTGGGCGATAGAAAAGAGATAAAAAAGCAAGGAGTCTTTGTAGAAAGCAAGAGAGATAGTCACTACCAGGGGTCCAGCGTTGTTTGTAGCGCAGACGTTGATCTTCTTGGGTGGTGGGTCATCAGGGCTTGTTGTTCGGTTGCCAACCGCTTTGGTTGACCAACACCTCCAGCAGCAGTACGAACTTATTTATAAGTCCAAATTGGTTGAGTCAGCTCTCTTTGGAGTGACAGTTCAAATCCAAAGTGGTTGAGTCAGCTCTCTCTGGAGTGGCAGCTTCTGGCTTTGGGATCTCAGCAGAAAACTCCTTTGTTCCCATCTTCCGGGCCTTGCCAGCAGATAGGAGGGAGTAGAGAGGTGCCCACCTGCATCCTGTTTTTCACAGGATACGATGGTATCATTCTCCAGTCTCACATACCAAGCTGGCGCTACTTGATCACAGGCCAGATCTTCCGCCAGTAAACACTGCTGGGTGCTCTCTTCCTGGGGCAAACAGCTCTGCAGGAAATGGTTTCGAATGTTCACACGGTGATGTTGATTGCCACGTGGCGACACCCACCATTTACCTCCTTGGTAAGTCAGTTAGAGTCTTATCACAAAACATACCTCAGAAAGCAAGCTTTGAGCCAAAAGAAAAGAAGGGTTCAGACACTGTATCTCCTCAGGGACTAAAATGAAAATAAATCACCTGCTTAAATCATTCTACTGATGATTAAAATGAGGTGAAATATCTTCTTTTACAAATTTGTATTTTACTTCTAGCCTCCTATTTCTGTGTCTTCCTTCAGAAAAAAAAATATTTTGCCCAACATCAAGTGAACTTAAACATGAGTTCTTAGAGTTGTGTTTTACTCTGCCAAATAGGACTGCTAGATACACCCATATGAGAAAGGGCTTTCAGATAAAGGGATGGTTGGTATAGCAGAAAGAAATATGAAAAGATCTAGTAAGTGGGAGCTGAAGAAAGATAACTTCCAACAATAAGAATAAAAAAAGAACTGTTTTAGAAGTATTCCTGTAACAATCAATTACTAAAATTCTTGCTGAGACACTTAATACAATTGTGTATAGACAGAAACCATGAACTAAAGCATTCCTGTGTAGAGCATGTGAACAGAAAGATCACTGTGAAGGCATGGTCTGCTAACAATAAAAAGCTGAGATCTAATTCTTGGATATATTCTGTGTCCAGGAGATACATGGACCTGTTGGAGTGCATCCAGAGGAGAGCTGCAGGGGTGGACAGACTGAGAGAGCTGGGGCTGTACAGCGTCAAGAAGAGAAGGCTCTGTGGAGACTTGATAGCAGCCTTTCATTATCTAAAGGAAGGTTATAAGGAAGAAGGGGACAGACTCTTTAGCAGGGTCTGTTGTGATAGGACAGCAGGAAATGGTTTCAAACTATAAGATTGGATGTAAAAAAAAGTTTTTTTAGGATAAGGATAGCGAAGCCCTGGAGCAGGTTGCCCAGGGATGTGGTGGATGCCCTGTCCTTGGAGATATTCAAGGTCAGGCTGGAGAGGGCTCCTATCAAGTTGATGAAGCTGTAAGTATCCCTATGCATTGCAGCGAAGTTGGACCAGGTGGCCATTAAATGTCCCTTCCAACTCAAACAACTCTATAATTCTATGAATCTATCAATATAGTAAACTGTTGTCATTTTTGTCAGTGCCTTGATGTAGCAGTTGCAGAGTTCATCTTTGTATTATTCTTTTGGACTTTTTATTATTAAGGTTAGAAAATAAAAAGAAGGCTAATTCAAAGTATGAAAATCAAATCTGGAAAATGAATGAATAAATGAAATATTGTAGAATAATAACATTGATTCAGACTAAACTATTCTTCATCCTCTGTGTAGAGAAATCAGAATATCTGAGGCAGAGGTTGCATAGGAATCTGAATGGATAATAAATATGAAAGGAAGAAAATGAGGTTGCCAAAACTAGTTAGCAGCTAATAGACTATTTGTGTACCTTTTTTGTGTGAGAGGCAGATAGGCACCAATGGAATTTGATTAGCATATTTGAAAATTTCCATCTACTAGAGTATGACAACATGAGAAGGAATTGTGTATCAAGAAACACCCTTTCTTCTGTAGTCTCAGAGTATTGTAGCAATGTACAGAACTGAAGAAGACTTGAACGGAACAGAGAGAAAGATGTAGATAGGCTTTATGTCTTTTAAATACATCCTCCTGTCCCAAATGTTAGTTGAATGATATACTGGGCTGGGACACAACACAACAAATAAAGCTGTTCTAAGTACAACAGTCTATAAGCAGGGCAAGAAATAACACCATAAAATGAAGTAGATTGCAGTGCTTCAGATGTTTTTGTTTGTTTATTATGAAAGGTACTGACCCCCAACCAAACTGAAGTCCTATGGCCAAAAATGTAGCTAAAAATTATCATTTACTGCCATTCCAAAAGCCACTTCATTTGTGTCTTGTTTGTACTTCCGAGAGTAATAATTGGTAAATGTAATGAGTCTACAATATTGTTCAGAAGGCTTTATGATCAATTAAGTTGTTGCCACTGCAATTGTAGAATGGCCAGCTGTCTAAGCTGTTGTTACAACCTAATGTGTAATATTACTTTTCAGTTTAAACTTAGTGAAACATCTTTTTTTTTAAAACCATGAGGTTTCTCATTCTTTTCTGAAAGATAGATTTTATTCAAAGACACAAGAATATAAAAAAAAAGAGAGAAGAAAAGAAACTTGATGCTGCACAGATGTTTTTCTCTGCAGTATATGCAAGATGAGGACATTTGGTTTTATCTGGACTATTTTTAAAAATAAGTCAAACTGGGAGTGAAAGTAAGCATTAATAACATATGAACTTGTATTAGTATATAATAACTGTAACAAAAGTCAAGGCTGCATCTAAATTGTGGAGAACAATGAAGTAAATTTAGAGTATAAACGTAAATTGTTCTGGCACTAGAAATGTATGGAAGATTGATCTGTTGCTTAAGCTGAGGAAACCATTCAAGCAGCAATTCTTCCATTATAGAAAATAGGAAGGAATAATATACGCCTCATTGAGCAGTCTAGATCCTGGTTAAACTTCAAAGTCATTTGTCGCTTCTCAAAACCAGACAAGTGTTCACTCTGCCAAGAACATTACATAGATGAAAAGTACTCAAGTACTTCTGAATCATCCTTTTCTCAACATCTCTCAGAAGTTAGGATACTTCTTTTTGGACTTCCCCTCTATGAGAGTTTGTGTTCTTCACATGAATTATTAATATTAATACTGGCTAAAGTTCAGCTCCATGATAAATATGTAGCAGCATCAGAACATAAGTGAAAACTTTATTTGTATATCAATTAATGATCTAACTGATACAACAAATTTAATATTAATAGACAATAATTGATTAAATAGGAATTTATAATGTACTCTATTGTATTCAAAGTGATCTGCTGTGATCCTTAAAGCGTATCTTTAAGTGTAAAATAATTCTTCAATTTTATTTTCTATGGAACTGATACAAGACAACATACATTAATAAACTCATGTTACACTGATTACTGAACAAGGCTGATATATCTCACACCTGCAGGGCTATGGCCAGTGAACAGTGAAAGAGAGGGGGAAGAAAGAAGAGGAAGAAAGGTAAAATGAGCAAGAGAGGAATGAAAAAGAAAGAAACTTTAATCAGCTGTGATTTTTAAAGACTTAAGTTCTGTATGCTATTTCAGATGCAACAAACAATTCTTAAATACAAAATTCAGTCACCTCAAGTTCTGAGTGCACAAGGGAAGAAAAAGATGATTTTGCCAAGCTTTCTTTTGCTATCAATTACTGACAACCTACAGTTCAGTTAGGTCTGAACTTGTGAGACACTGCAACAGGTTACCCCTTCCCTGGAGCCGTTCAAGGCCCGACTGGCTGGAGCTTCAAGCAACCTGGTCTAGTGGAAGTTATCCGTGCCTATAGCAGGGGGTTTGGAACTAGATGACCTTAAAGGTCCCTTCCAACACAAACCAATCTATGATTCTGTGATTCTATGATAAAAATTACAAAAGAAATGCTTTTTTGATTATCTGATCCATTTAATTCCTGAAGATAGGAAGGAAACTCCATCCATTCTATGGTTCTGTGAATAATAAGCACCATACATATTGAACTTTGATAACAATTCAAAAAAAAAAAATGGACATTGGGAATTTTAGGAAGCTCTTCCAGATGCATATTCATGTTGGAATAGTCGGAAGGATTTGTCCTTCCCTGTCGAATTTGTTTGAGTGCTTCCGAGATTTGGCACCAAACAGGTAAAAGCTTAGTAGCCTTTTTATCTGCAGTAGTTGCAGCATCCCAGAGTCTTATGCCAATTTTGTCCCAAACCACCCCGTCCAAAAACCCAGATTTTGGAAATTCAGGGACATTTTTGCTTATCCGTTTAAGAAAAGTAACTAATGCTGAGGTAGATACAGGTCGATTCTGAAACATTCTCCGTAATACTTCAAGATTTACTTGTTGCTCCTTCGTTAGTGAGCTTCCCGTAGTTCCCAAATTCTCACCTTGTCTTGCAGAACAGTGTGAGCATGCGCAAAACAGTCTCTCTGTAGTTTAGTTGGGCAGCACTGCCGGACCGGGCTCGTTCAGCCTCATCTTGATTTGCACCACACAGTGGGCACAATTTACAGCATCTGAGACATGGACTCAAATATGAATGATCCAAATTGTTTATTACAGGTTCTAACATCCCTTATAAACATTCACAAGTTTTCTCTTTTAACTTTCCCACCTGCCTTTACAAGTCAACAAAGCATTCCACAAACACTCCTTAACCATGCATGCAGGTGTTTATCCAATCAGAGCCACGAGACATTCCTTTTGCTTTTCTCTTCTTCTGGAGGTGTCTTTGGTTCTCAGCCTTGCTTTCTCATGCTGTTTATCTCTCTTTGCAGCTTCTGCTCTGAATAATCTTTCTTGTATTCCCACATATTCAGATACTAAGTCATGTGTTTAGGAAGGTAGAAGTAAAAATTTTGAAATGAAAGACTGTGCAGTATCTTAGTAATGTAAATAACAGAAAAAGAGAGACTTGAGCTAATGAAGTTTCTAGTAGGGGTAAAAAGTACCACAGGAATCAAAAGACTAGTTCACATTTAAATGTCTGTTGCAATACTCTTTTGTTCAAGGAGAAATAGATACTTGATGGTAAGTATATTTCCAAATCTTGCTTATTTTCTTCTTATTTTAGTATTAGTAGGAGAGAAAAATGTGTATTTTTGTATAACATATTCCAAAATTAATTCTATATGTACTGTATAGCAGAATTCAAATGGGTGTAACAGTTTAACAAATACGAAAAAAGCATATTCAAAAAATAACCAACACTTAGTCGGTTTACAGTGGAAGATGGCTTTTGGCTAGAAATGAGATGAATCTGACTTTGAAAATATGAATATACTATTGTAAAATACTGAATAAATATACTTTCTGTCTAGTGCGAAGCTTATGTTGAATATTAGAAAAAAGTTATACAGGTTAGTTATAGATTATAGTTCTAACTCTCAAATTGTTACCTAGAAGGCTACATAACGTGAAAAAAAAGTTTTATTTCTTATTGTCTTGCATTATTGTTTATTATAATGCTGTATTTTACTCATGCTTCCCTTTACTTTTTTTTCTGGCAAACATTTCTGTTGTAGGTATAACATACTGCTTAATGCACTGAATTTTAACACATGATGAGCTGCTCTCAGTTTATGGTGGTTTAAGAAATCTGCTGTAAAATCAAGCAACCATAACTTCAGGTGTTGGACTTCCCAATAGAATCATAGAATTGCTCAGGTTGGAAAAGACCTTGAAGATCATCAAGTCCAACTGCAACCTAACCGTACTACCCTAACTCTAACAACCCACCGTTAAATCATGTCCCCAGGCACCACATCCAAACAGTTTTTAAACACATTCAGGGATGGTGACTCAACCACCTCCCTGGGGAGCCTGTTCCAGTGCTTAACAACCCTTTCTGGAAAGAAGCTTTTCCTGATATCCAACCTAAACCTCCCCTGGCACAACTTGAGGCCATTTCCCCTTGTCCTGTCACCTGTCACCAGTGAGGATAGACCAGCCCTGCTCTCGCTGCAATCACCTTTCAGGTATTTGAAGAGAGCAATGGGGTCTCCCGTCAGCCTCCTCTTCCCCAGACTAAACAACGCCAGTTCCTTTAGTCACTCCTTGTAGGGCATATTCTCCAAGCCCTTCACAAGGCTTGTTGCCCTTCTTTGGACCCGCTCCAGCACCTCCATGTCCTTTCTGTACTGAGGCACCCAAAACTGAACACAGTACTCAAGGTGGGGCCTCACCAGTGTCAAGTACAGGGGCAGGATGACTTCCCTAGTCCTGCTCACCACACCATTCCTGATCCAAGCCAGGATGCCGTTGGTCTTCTTGGCCACCTGGGCACACTGCTGGCTCAAATTCAGCTGACTGTCCATCAGTACACCAAGGTCCCTTTCCGTCAGGCAGCTTTCCAGCCACTCCTCCCCAAGCCTGTAGGGTTGCCTGGGGTTGTTGTGACCAAAGGGCAGGACCCGACACTTGGCCCTTTTGAAACTCGTACAGTGTACTTTGGCCCATCGATCCAGTCTATCCAGGACTCTCTGTAGTGCCTTTCTACCCCATGACAGACCAACACCCCCTCCCGACTTATTGTAAGAAACAAGGCAAGAGAATTTGAGGATTGAGTAGCACTTTGGGGATGCTATATACTTATTATGGAAATGTATAAGATATTATGAAAATTTTGGGGAAGCACCAAAGGCAGAGAAAGAGTAGGATCAAGATGAGATGGACAAGCATGGGAAAAGGGAGGGATAAGGGGATAAATAGAGTTGATCACATATAAAGAGATTGCTGGTTACTAGTCTGGTCTGGCCGCGCCCTGCACCTGATTAATGCAGTTTGTTCCGTCCAGTGAGGAACTCTATTCTTTGTGAATTATGCCAAATTGCGTAAATTATTGTCAGTTCTTTTTTAATACACATATGTAAGTTTTGGAATAGATCACTTATTTTCATGCATTTGAATATTCTGAAATTTACCTCTAGAACAGACAGTAAAACTTGTATAATCTATGCATATTCTTGTCTTTTCAAAGCACTACAGTTCATCAGTATGGCATTCTATATTACAGTCTTTTTGAAATATTTTGTTAGGCACATAAAGCTTTCAAATATAACAGATACTAGCACAAAATACTGTAAGTATACAAACGATCACTCATATGTAGTACTTTGATAAACACATAAAAGGCTACGTGTAGACCATGATAAAACTTAAGAAAGAGATTTAAATGTATTTCTTTGAACGTAGATAACTAAGATTTTAATTTATTCGACCATGTAAACCTAAGGAGAATGTATTTAATTAAACCAAAAAGCAGATGGGAATGTAGTTAGGTAAAAAGTATTTAGTAGTCATTAGGTAAAAGTCTCCAGAACTTTTGTCACAAAAGCCAACTGGATATTTAAAAGTAAGTAACTAAGTAAATAAACAAACAAACGAATAAATAAATAGTAAATGGTTGGCATTCTGACCTTTTGTCTGAGGAAATACCTCAGAAATGATGTTCTACCTTTCAAATGAAAAAAACTAACATAATTTCTTCTTGAAAGAATGTAGTAACATTTCCTAGATTCACTCTTTTCATCTGAGATGTTATTTAAATATCACCATCAGTAACACTGTTTTGTCCTTTAAGCATTTCTTTATTCTCCATATAAAACTGGTTGGAAAAAAAATTGTCAGGAGCCCAGCCTCTAGCACAGCAAGCAAAAAAAACCAAAAGTCAGGCAGTATCATCAAGGCATACGTAATAAGGTATTAAATTAACATTAGTGAGAACAAGCACAGTCATATCACATTTTATAGAATATTATTGTATCACTGTATGATAATTATTAGTGAAAAAGTCGTTAGGACAGTTTTTGTCTTCATTGTTGTAGTAAAAAATACAATTGTTTTCCATCAAGATGTATTTCATGCAGTCTTCCTATCTGATAGGTACTGGGGAAAAACCTTTTGTTACCCTCTGGCAGTACTTCATTCATATGCAGGGAGTAGCATGCATTGCTCTTGAAGTAGTTCTCTTCTGAATCCCAACGGTATAGGCTTAGCAACAGTGTAGTTCAGGCGTCACTTAACTGGCTATGCTTAAATATAATGCAAGCTGGCTGCTTCTCAACAAAGTATGGAATTCAGCCTAAGACTATGCCCGCATTGCTTGCTTCTATTTCAATATTGTAAATGTTGGACATGCCTGTTCTAATAACAATGGATTTAAAAGTATTGTAAGAGTATAGGGCTTACAATCTTAAAATATGGGATATATAATTGATAACTGGATTTTATATTTGTGTTTTTTTAAATCAGGATCTTCAAAGCTATGTCTCTGCTGTTCTGAAAGCCATACCTCAGAGCTTGACAGCCATTGCACATTCTGCATCCCATCTACCTTCCATCAACAATGCTGCTCTGTAGGAATAGAAAGGGAAAGCCAGTATGAAATTGCGAAACTAATATTACTGCATGTAAATTTTCTCAAGTTTATAAATTGTTTTCAAATCAAAACATAATTTAAATCATATAGAAAAAATATTAAAATATATAGATATAATGTGTTTAGTCATAAACCTTTTAACCTGAAATATGGACCAATTTTTATTCATTTCAGGAATGGCTAAAGATAAGTTATCTAAAAAAAAAATTAAAATAGAACAATGAAGCATCATTGAGTATAATTTTATCAAAGCATTTTGACATGCATACAGTAATTTCATATTTCTTTATTCAGTACAATATTTTCCGAAGAGATTGATCCTATAAATCCTAAGGGTCCTTTTCATTTATTCCCTCTATTTTTCTTATTGACTAGCTGAAGTGCTTGTCAATGCTTAAAGCAGTTTCTGTTATATTTCTCCAGTCAGGTATGTAGCACAAAGATGCAGTATTGTAATGGGTGACATCAAATGTCCTTATAAAACATTGTTTTTTGTTGCTCTGACGCAAACATTCTGACAAACTCTAATCAATCTGTTTTAATAACAAAGGAAACTTCCTTCCAGGTATACTCGTGTAAGTGTGAATGTCAGAACTTTTGACCTTTTCTTATCTCACACTAGTGCTTTTTCTTTCTGACTTTGCCCTTGTTGGCTTTGCTTTCTTTAGGAACTGTCAGCATTTCCAGCATGCTTCTACCTCTTCCTAAAACCCTGAATGTTCTTTTCCAGAGAGTTATACTGTAACTGTCTAGCCTGATTTGCTCTTCTTTTAAATTTATTCTGAGTCAAGTTCTCTTTTTGTACAAGACTGTCAGGTTAGTGGGAAAAAAATGTATTTCTGTTCTTTTCAAAAACCTGACCTGAATGATGCTTTCTCTAATTTGACAGGCAGTGCCAAAATAAAGAATGTTGGCTTTCCTTCCTCTTATTAAAAATGTACATGCCTCTACCTTGTTCACACAGACATTTTCAATAAACTTAAGACTTTTGGAGCATTTGCAGTAGACTTACCGTGGAGAAAATTTCTTTTGTGTCAATCTTCCTTTGTAATTCTGAATAGAGTTCACACATAGGAGCAGATTCCTCCTGGTATAGTTCCACTCCTTCAAGTATATCCTTACTGGTCTGATGATACAGACAGTGAGTTGTCAGAGGGCACATTAGAAAAAAAGTCAGTCCCAAATGTGTTCTGGAACTGCATGACCCAATAGTTCTTTCTAAAGTTGAAATCATCACTGAAAGTCTGTAACAATGGCAGTCTGAGGAAGTATCAAAGCAACTGTGCCAGGAAAATAAAACATCTAGCTTTCATCGTGATTATCATATTGATAGCTCTTTACATTGAGCTAACCAGCCAGAATTGCTTGTGGTCTGCCAGGAGAATGAGGAATATGATTACAATTCGCTTTTCAGTATACCTTAGAAATAAATCCTAAATTTTTATTTGTCTAATATCAGCTAGGATAGTAGAAGACACAGTCATGGACACATATGAATAGAATAGGAGCTGAATAGAAACTCAGACATATGTGTCCTTCCACAGTTATGGGTCTGCTGTAAATATTTAGGTATGTTCAGCCTTAGAAAGAACAACAACAACAAAACTGTGAAAGCCCAGCTTTCACTGGGCAGACTGAAGAGAGATTGGTGTGACAGAGTCCTAAATAAGAAGAAAATTGCAAATATTAAAACTATTACCAGTGGTATTTCACTGTCTAAGCTATGTACTTAAAATCCTCTAGTCGGATCTATATGTTTATCTTTGGATGTAAATAGATTCTCACTAGGGAAATACCAATCTTGGGTAAGCAGTTTTTCCCATGAATCATGTAACCTAGCAAATTTTCAAGTTTTGTTGCAGTAGGCATAGATTAATTAGGTTTCCTTTCCTATCCTTGCGTACAATTTATTTGTTGAATGGAGTAGTACAATAATATACTTCTTTCTTCATTCGAATCCTTGGGATTTAACTAAATATTATGATAAGTACCCCATTTTTCAGACACTGTTGCCAGGCGCATTTTCACCTATTTCTATAAATCACTGACAGCATAGATTTGTATTTCCATACAAGTCTCATATTATTCCTTGCCAGCATCCAACACGAGCCGGCCAGCATGGAAAAAGTAAGATTTTATCTCTACTGCTTGAATTTGAAGAATTATTAGATGCATATTAGCATTAGGTAACAAGTAATGGGCAAGTGAAAGAGCTGAAGAGTAACTGATCCTGCATTAATGACAGCGTTTGCTGTGAATTACTAAATTAATAATGATTAGTAGCAGAAGTAAGGTCAGAACTCAAAATGCATAGCTAAATGCTTCATTGATTGATGATAATAATACTTAAGCCAAACTCCTTTAGACCAAATGGAATGGTGTTCATTTGTGTATATTGAGGAATGCGTTATTTCTGTGATATTTTCTTTTAAAATCACAGAGAGAAAAGGGAAAAATGAATGGGTAAAAGGAAGAGAAAGGAATGAAAGGGAAAAAGGAAGGGGGTAAAAACTCTCCAGTATCAATGACGTTTCCAGTTACAGGATAAAAGCTAGTATTTCGGCAGTTTTCCATATGGGTTTTAAGTTCTGTCTAACTCTGAAATACTTTGGAGGTAATTCACAAATGGTTACATTTTATTGCTTTTATCTAAATCTTCTTGCTCTGCAAATATATTTTTCTAGAATGTATCTCATGCTCTAAAATGTTATTTAATGTCTTCATTCTTTTGAATGTTTTTTTTTGTTGTTGTTTGTTTGTTTTTATTTGTTTCAACTGTCTGTTTCACACTTCATTGGTAGATGGGAGTCACCTGTTTTCTTACCATATTCAGAATATATTTTTTTTTGTTTTGTATGTCTGTATTGTTTAATCCTTCTACATGCTAAAGAAGTAACACATTTCCTGGGGACCTCTAATTCACACTTGTGCAATTAGTGATGTTATTCATGGTCAATAATGGTAAATTTATATTAGTAAGTAGAATGAAACTCCCTTCTATATACATCATCTGCTTCAGTTTTCTAACTCACTTAGTTTTTTGTTGTCCCCTTTTCTTATTTTTGTCCAAAGTTAGACATATATTTTTTTCTTATTACCGTTGTTTTAACTTATTTATATTACATAAATACTGTCATTGTTTTATCTGTCTTATTGTACTTAGAAACTTTTTTTTTCTCAAAAGGTGACCATTAATAAACCAACACTTATCTCGAAGTATAAAACATAAGTAATACTTGCCAAGACTCTAATAATGAAATTTTATTTCAAAACAAGCTGATAAAAAAATTCAAGTTAACTACTCCAATGAGAAAAAAACAAATAAATGCCACTTGACACTAAAAACACTTTGCAAGTTAATTGATGTCACATTTACTTTGGAGAACAACTCCCCTTGCCCCCTTTTTCTGTTGTCTTGGCATGGTTTCTTCCCTTCCTCACTATCACCACCGTCAAATTCTGGTGATTTGAGCTCTCATCTGATCCTTACCAGGCCCAGGGTTGTCCCCCTCCCCTGGCTCAGCCTGCCAGCAGAGGTACCCTGCTCAGCAACCTGTCCGTTAAGGAGCAGCCAGTCCTCTCCACTCCCTGATACTACCTATCTACTACCTGATACTACCTAGTAAAGGGCCAGAACAGTAATTATTCACAGTTCCATTTGTTTGTTGACAAGGAATTACATGATCATAGCCAGTCAGAAAGATAAAACATATTTTGTGAACCCTTCATTTTCTAATCTATTGTATGCCCCTCTCACCAGCACAGTGGCTACGTCAGTACATTGTTTCACTCAGAGCTATTGCAGTTCATTCAAAGTGTTTATGAAATACAGCTTTGCAGTTACCTCATCTCCATCTGTTCAGAAGAAATGTCCCAAAGCAAAATTATCAACATAATACCAGAGGTGCAGGCCTCTATTTGTGTGGGATTTTAAAAAGTATATAAAAAAGTGAAATTCCTACAAACTCTTAGGCAGGAACACAATCCTCCTTCTTATCAGCTGATTTCGTAAATGAAAGAGCTGGCAAGATGCTAGAACGTATGAAGTCAGATGGGCTTCTGTGAAAAGACAGGATAAAGATATGTTCAGAACTCCTTATCTTACAAAGATATGCACCGACAGCCATAATAATGACATGTGCCAGAGTAAGGATTTAAAAAAATAAATTTATAAGTATAATCTTAATAACATTCAGAAACTATTGATTAAAAAAAAAGGCAAAACAAAGCAAAACAAAAAAAAACAACAACAACAAAACCCAACATTTTGCACTTCTGCTTATTCCTTCATCAAAGACCTCTGGCAGTTGGTTCTAAGAGATTTTTCAGAAGTATAGAAAACAGTGGAAACTGTGTAGACTATTTTCCTCTCTATTTCAAGCTACTCATCATCAACTTCAGAACAACAAGAAAGAGGAAAATGATTTATTTCTTCTGTTTTTCTTTTGCGGGTTCTTCCCACCTTTTGAATGACAATGTCATTTCTGGGTCACAAGTGTCTCAGTAAGTCTGCACGAGCTGAAGCAGTAGTTGCAGTTTGATAAACTGATAACCATGAGTCACAGGGATTTTCAAAGGAAATCTGTTGCAATAGTGGGATACAGTCTGAAATTGCTGTTAAATTGCACGGGAAAAGATGACACTATAGGTCAGCATCTCATGTATGCTGGAACTATTTGTGTAAGATGAGATGTCATAGGAGATAGATAAAAATGGTGATTTAAAACCATTCTTCTTATACAAGAGAAATGACAAAGAGGTACAGCCCAGAGCACAGTACAAAGACTTGCATAGATAGGCTTAGTTTAGTGAAATTAGTTTATTACTTCAGGCATAGTTGGACTATCATAACCAGATAGTCATTTGCTTTTCTACCTCTTCTATGGAAAGGATAGGATATTGTATATCTGGCAATAAACTAATAATTGCAGTATCTGGAAAGTACTTAATGTATGGTAGATATTGCAATGTCCTGCAAAATTTGCCTTCTCTGTGTTTCAATCAACTTTCAATTTTTAATATTCCTCTCTGCTGCAAGTAAATGAAGTATGTAGCTTTTAACTATATCTTTGGTGGTTGTTATTCCTTTCATATGAAAACATATCTAATGAAAGACTCAGAAAAGCTTGATCTTAAGCATTTCTTTGTTTAATTATGTTGTGCCTATGCATGTAAGAATAAACTAAACATGGGAACTGATCATCTAATTTGTAATATATACTCATAGGATGGCCTGGGTTTTATGGTGTTTAGATAGCTCTCAGCCAAAGAACTACAATGTATCTTTGGTTAGAAACCACTCTTAAAATGTAGTTTGAATACATATTCACTCCAGATTACAGGAGAATTTAGTAGCGTGCAGATGGACATTCCATATCTTTTGACCTTAATGTTGGAGAGTGGTAGTCTGTCTCGCTCCAATTTACAGGAGGGAGAAGGGGTTCTTTTAATATATGTATACCCGACAGCGAGATTAAGACACAACGGGTCAAATGTTAGCCCGACCAGTTTATTACAAATCCTAGTAGCTTAGGGAGATGGGGAAGGGAAGGTGGGCGATAGAAAAGAGATAAAAAAGCAAGGAGTCTTTGTAGAAAGCAAGAGAGATAGTCACTACCAGGGGTCCAGCGTTGTTTGTAGCGCAGACGTTGATCTTCTTGGGTGGTGGGTCATCAGGGCTTGTTGTTCGGTTGCCAACTGCTTTGGTTGACCAACACCTCCAGCAGCAGTACGAACTTATTTATAAGTCCAAATTGGTTGAGTCAGCTCTCTTTGGAGTGGCAGCTTCTGGCTTTGGGATCTCAGCAGAAAACCCATCTTCCGGGCCTTGCCAGCAGATAAGAGGGAGCAGAGAGGTGCCCACCTGCATCCTGTTTTTCACAGGATACGATGGTATCATTCTCCAGTCTCACATACCAAGCTGGCGCTACTTGGTCACAGGCCAGATCTTCCGCCAGTAAACACTGCTGGGTGCTCTCTTCCTGGGGCAAACAGCCCTGAAGGAAATGCTTTCGAATGGTTGATGTTGATTGCCACATGGCGACACCCACCATTTACCTCCTTGGTAAGTCAGTTAGAGTCTTATCACAAAACATACCTCAGAAAGCAAGCTTTGAGCCAAGAGAAAAGAAGGGTTCAGACATAGTCCTAGTTTTTTACATTTGCTATTACAGTGTAGCCTCTCATTCCTTTGATTTTCCATATTTGTTTTATATTTGGTACCTGATTGTCTCTTTTATCCCATTCCTTTGGATATTTCTGGGAAATTTTAATCTATATAAAGTATTTTAAGAATACCTTTAAGATATTTGTGATATTACATAAGCTTAAAAAATATAGCACAGAAGCACACGCATAACCAATGCATTATTCTGAGCTCTATATGGATGGTTTCACACTGTGTTAGCCAGGTTATGAGATGCATCAGATACTACACTGATGAAAATCAGAACAAACTCTGCTCTCTGTAGTTGCAGATGCATGACAGTAAGAAGTCACAGTGCTGTAATAAGTCAGACCTGGAGTCATTTTACTGTCATGTGGACTGGGAGACAATTCTCTGGCATTTGAAAAAGAATGCACATGGCAGAGCAAATCAGGATTGCAACACAAGGCTATGATGTGCACAGAAATACAGAGTTAGTCTTCAATGAAGCCTAAAAGATTACGTAGTTTCCAGTTTTTATATTGTTTCTTCATTTTTGGTTCTTGGTTTAGATGCTGTCTTGGATTTCTTCACTACACTTTTTTCTTTCTTCCTCCCTTGAAATGCAATGAAAGATGTTCAATTAAAGATTTCAGTTTTCTTCTGGTATCCTCTGTAAGTCCTTAGTATAAGCAATGTACATGATTGACTAGATAATAGAAGTTTTTACTTTCAGAGACATAGATCAAATTTCAACTTGGGCAATAAAGGATTTAAATAGATTTTAAAGGATTCAAGTTATTAATTAATTTATTAATAAGTTAAATCAATAAATTAATTTATTATTCATTATTAATTTAAACTATTTACATACAAATTGCAGGACCAAACTATTCGCAGTTATACCTGTACCATCCACATTGTCTGCTTTTACTCACAGCTGGGAAGCTGTGTTTTAAGAAATAAGAAAAAAGTTGGCCAGGGCATTACTGAAAGTATAAGCGAGGAGGAAATACGGTCTGATTTTCAGACAACAAATGACTAGCCAGATATATAAGTAAGGCATATACATAACAGTTTTCAAGGAATTTCTATAAGAGTTTTGATACAAAAAAAAAAAAAAAAAAGCATTTTGAAATCAAAATGGTTCAAATTGACTTGAATATTAAATATTGCTTATCAAAAATAATTGATTTAAGCAAGCATATATGAATGTAATTTGAGATGAGTTTGTTTAGTTTTTGGGGGTGGTTTTTTTTGGTTGGTTGGTCTTTTTTTTCACTCATTTTGTTTTGGCCGGGTTTATTATAAAAGATTAATCAAGATAAGTACACAGCTTAAAACTCCTGTAATTTCATTGGTAAGGTTTTTATGAATTATATTAGGAATCATGTATTTAAGTACAATCACTTGTAATGAAAATCAGTAACTTTACAAATAGCTCATGCAGTTCCATTAGCTTCTGAGTGTGTACATAAGATCTAAGGACAAGACGAGGAGTACTTTTAACTCTACCCTAACTCCAAGTCTGGACCACAAGTAAATACATCTTCCATTGCATGAAATGTGCACTATCTCATCATTTTCATTGTTCCTTCAGTCTCTCTGGATTCCTTAGCTCTCTAGCATTCAATTATTAACCTCTAGGATATATGTCAGAGAACTGCAGGTGCAAACTGCTTCCTCAGAGGAGCTCCATGGAAATTAATTTAGTTAAAATACACCCTTGCAAAGTTATCCAAAATTAATTTAATGGCTTTCAGCTAGGCTTGTGTCATATTGAATCTCCAGACACCTTTGTACAATTTCTGAGGAGAAGATACTGACAAAAATAGGATCTGAAAAAGCAAATAAATAAATAATAGAATCTGCCTCAGCTAATGGAAAATCCTGAACACTGTCTTGAATTAAATTTCTCCCCACATCAGAGTGTCTATTTCAGTTGAGAGAACAGAGGCACCTGTTTCTAATTATGGTCACAACTGACCATATTTAAATATTTAAAATGTCTCTCTTAATCCCAGGAAGTGTTCGAGGCCAGGTTGGATGGAGCCCTGGGCAGCCTGATCTGGTGGGTGGTAGCCCTGCCCACGACAGGGGGTTGAAGCTTGACGATCTTTAAGGTCCCTTCCAAGCTAAGCCATTCTACGACACTATGATCTAATTTCTGTTTTTTGCTGGCAGCTTTCTTTGAATAGCATTCCTAAGCTACAGTATGCTTCAGTAACTTTTCATCTTTTCGTTTAGCAGTCACTCACATTTCAATTTGTTTTGCTCCCTTTGGATTCATCATTCTGCAGTTTCGTATATCAAACAAACATTTCTCATTTCCCTCAGCTCTTTAAATATGTATCTACACCATGTTTACTGGACCTTTACTTTCGTGTCATTCAGAAACTAAGTGGTCATTCTCAGAATCATTGGCTATGTGACGGGTATCAAAAAGTTGCAAACAATGAAAAACTGATCCCTCTAGTGACATAAAAAGGACATAAAACTATTAGAGAATGTCCAAAGGAGAGCTGTGAAGATGGTGAAGGGTCTAGAAGGCAAGAAGCGTGAGGAGCAGCTGAAGTCACTAGGTTTGTTCAGCCCAGAGTGGAGGAGGCTGAGGGGAAGCCTCATGGAGGTCTACACCTTCCTCACAAGGGGAACAGAGGGGTGGGTTGTGATCTCTATTATCTGGAGACCAGTGATAGGACCCAAAGGAAGAGCATTGAGCTATGACAAGAGAAGTTCAGGTTGGATATCAGGAAAAAGCTCCTCACCAAGAGGGTTGTCAGGCACTGGAACAGACTTCCCAGGGCAGTGGTCATGGCCCCAAGCAGCTGGAGTTCAAGGAGCATGGGACAGTGCTCTTAGACATAGGGTTTGAATTTTGGGTGGTTCTGTGTGGAGCCAGGAGTTGGACTCAGTGATCCTTGTGGGTCCCTTCTGACTCAGAATATTAAGATTCTATGATTCTTTGACTCCACAAACTCTTAATTTTAAAAATTGTTTTACAAATTTTAAAGTGACTGTTAATGTGATTAAGAATTAGAACCTGTAACTTTTAAACATCTGGGAGGCAATTTTATATGTGTATTTATTTATACTGTATTATTTCTACAGCTCTTCACATGTCAAGGAACAACATAATCCTTCAGTTGCAACAACAGAAGATATTCCACATGCCATTTCCTTCAGAAGATACCCATTACTGTCTCTTTCTTTTATCATACTTAAAGTGACTGGAGTATGCCCTAGAATATTTCAGTGAATTTTTAAACTACAGTCTTATGAGGTACATGCGTATGCATGTGCATTTAGAGGAAATGCTTAGAGAAGAACCCCAGTACATAAGTACGCTGCTTAAAGAGATAAGTGAAATCTTGGGTATCTCACCTTGTGTAAATTCTAAAGCTATATATCCCCAGGGCAATAAATCATCTACCGTTTGTGTAGAAAACAACTAAATCTCCCAAGAAGAGCCAAGTCACATCCTATGTTGAGAGCCTTCCCTTTTAACCTGCTTACTCTGCTTCCTGGTTGTCAAGCAGAACCTTTAGATTTTATTGAGACATACTAAACTATTCCCAGAGAACAGAGAAAATGAGGATAGCAAATTTCCACTATAGAAAATGCAGGAATCTGAACTTTAGAAATCAGTTTTGAAAATAAGTCATGTTAGTTATTTTTTACAAGCATAGAACTTTTCCCTAGGACTTTATAGACAGTGCAAAAAAAAAAAAAAAAAAAAAAAAAAAAAAAAAAGCCAAAAAGCCCCTGCTACCAATAAATCAAACATTATTACTTAGGCATGTTTATACTGGCAATGAATAACACATGAAGATACACATTTAATATCTATTTCTCCTATTAATGACTAAAGCGTTATTTTCTCCAATACTTTTTTTTTTTCCACCTAACATCAATCTAACTTATCAAAGAACCACTGAATGGCTTTATGTTGGAAGGGAACTTAAAGACCAATCAGTTCCAACCCCCTGCTATAAGCAGGGTTGTCACCCACTGGATCAGGCTGCCTGGGGCCCCATCCAACCTGGCCCTAAGCACCTGCAGGGATGGGGCATCCGCAGCTTCTCTGGGGAGCCTGTGCCAGTGCCTTACCACCCTCGGAGTAAAGAGGGTAAATTTCTGCACGAATTTCTTGCTTATTAGAAAGAAATTGTGATTCATTATTTTCTTTCTGTAAAGGAAAATGTTCAGATTTGAGCATGTCAATCACGTTTATTTCAAAAAGGAACTGTCTTTTTAGCAACATTTCTATCTGAAATGCTTAAATAGATCATTTCATGATGTGTGTTTCACTGGAGAAATTGTTTCAACTATAGGGAGTGGATGAAATAAAAACAGTACAAAAAATTTTCAACTTTTGTAGGTTTTGCTCTTTGTATCTCACCTTACTTTTCCCTCGAAAACGTTGTGGCAAGGAAAATAAATGAAAAGGTAAGTAGAGGATTTACTTAAAAAAAAAAATTCTCACTAGTGCCTATCAAGACTTCCTGAACAAATAATACTTCTAAATAAAAGGAAAAGTGGTGTCCCTCAGAGCTGAATAAAAAAGTGCTGTCCCTCAGAGTTCCTCCTATTAGCAGAGGAGGAAAATAATAATATATATATATACAAGTAGGAACTGAATAGGAACTTCTGAGGATAGAGGCAGCTTTTCATGGGAGAATGGAAGACTTTATTTCATTCAGAAGTCTGAGCCCACAAATGTGTCCATTAAAGGATAAGACTTTTTTTTTTTTCAAAGAATGTTTAACAGAAGTCTCTGCTCCCAGAAATTTATAAACCTAAGAATAAAATTTATTAGGCCAAATCAGATAGCTAGTTGCTTCTGAAGTCTATCTGAGACTCCTCTTTCTCCGTGGCAAAATCCAGTCCCCACCTGCTTCCCCCAAATGAAAGATTTCCTGAGAGAAGTAAAGTGAAAGAGAAATTCTCTGTGAGGGTTCTTTATTCTGGAATTCATTTACATTATATCATGGTTCACCAAAGGCTCAGTATGTTAACCTCTGGAAATGCTATTAAACTCATATTTTGTCTCTTCTACTGAGAAAGCTAAAGTGAAAGTTGGCTGGATTTACTACCTGTTTAAATATGAATATGTATAGTGTAAATATTTGGACATTGTTGTTTGGGGGCTAGGGTTCCGAAATGACATGCTTTCTAAGAATGCAATACCATGAGCCATCCTTAAGTGGGATCTAATTTCTTTCTTGTTATATTTCGTATTTTATATAAGATTTTAAAACCATCAAGGAATTTTAGAGTTTGTTTCTAATTATAAGCATAAAACCATAAAATTTGTAATGTTTATACTGAATTTACTGTTTTCTTTTTCCTACTAATGTTGAAAGTTTGTAAGGTAAAAGAATTCATCATTGTTGTGGAAGACAAACTGTGCTACTGTCTTACTGAAAATTTCTGTCTTCTTAAAGGGAGGTAATAGTTTGTCATGGTTTTATGATTTTTGGTTATCAGTATTCCACATCATAGCATCATATGGTGTACTGGGAGTTACAGAGTTAATGCTCCAATTGGATCGTGGATAGTTCCGGGTACCTGGTTCTCAGAAGAGGAGAACTACTACATTCCCCAGGGGACTTTGCTCCCCTGTTACTGTTTTCCAGTCAGAGGTAAAGACAAAAACTCACATATCACGAGACCTTGTTCTCTTTCCATCCATCTCTCGTCCTGGCAGCATCTTGCTCCCCAGCCATCTCACCGTCAGTATTAGAGTAAGGCCTACTTTAATTTTGGACACACTCTCTCAGTGTATTGGATTTATCAGCTTAAATTGTAATTATATTGTATTATAGTGTGTTGTTTTGCATTCCGATATCTTATTTAGTAAATTAGTTTTTTTCCCCTCAGATTGTTGCCGCTGTTTTGTTCTCAGGCCCATCTCCTTACCCTTTTTTCCCTCTTCCCTTTCCTGGGGATGGGTCCGTGGGCCCCCTGCCCCATTCATCATGGAACCAGGCCAAATGCCCGTAAACCGTTGACATAGCTACAGTTTGAAAAATTGCTACTTAAAATATTTATATTATGGTATAAAATTAGACTAAATTTCCTTTAGAAGTGCATGTCACTAAAAATGAGTGGATTAAGTATTTATTTCACACTAGTTTGTAATTGTATAGTCCCTCCATGTCAAGTAATGGTATTGGAGGATACTGTGCATTTCCAATATAAAATTACAGTTCTGGAAAATCCTAATTAAAAATAAATAAATAAATGAGCTAAATCTAAATAATAGAATAAATGTAAGAATAGAGATTTGGCAGTCTCCAACATGTCATCCCTCTCTATAAATATTATGCAATTTGAATGTTTGGGATATTGCTGACTAATAAGCCATATCTGTTCAACAGGGAAAAAGTGGGCCTTAGTTCTCACCACAGTAATGTCACTTACAGCATGTGCCCTCTAGTCAGTGCCAGCTGACTAATATTTACAAAACTGTAATATTTACAAAACTGGTAGAAATTTAAAAATTTAACAAAGACTAGATTATGTGTTTCCCTTTTCCCACATTCTCAAAGTAAAAAATCTGAGACAATATTTCCTTAAGAAACTGGTTTAGACAAGGAATTATTCATGAATAAGTGAATGAAAAACAACAACAAAAACAAACAACCAAGCAAAAAAAAGATTAATTAAAATATTTTTATTATTAAAATATTAAAATACAGTTTTTTATTCATAAAATCTGGCAATTAAGCATACATAATATAAATAAAATACATAAAATTAAAGTAAGAAGAGCATTTTTAAATAATAAAAAAATAGGAGATGCTTAGAAGTATATATATATAACATGGAAAAGGAACTGCTTAATTAACAGAGGGACACCTGTCATCAAAATCACTGTCATTGCTTAACGAAATATAACGTCTTACAAGCCAATTACATTTGTGATGCACAAAACTACATTATCCTAGGAAACATGAGATAATTCATCTCATCTGTTACCCTAGGAAACACATTACAGCATAATAGAGATCCCATAAATCATTCAATGAAATAATGCATGTGTTACAGTACATTATGAACTAGACATATTATATTAATGTTCCAAATGCAGCTCATTAACTGTATTCTCCAATGAGAAAGCATTCACCTAGCTGTACAACCTTCATATCGTTATTACCAGCAGAAGAAAATGAAGGAAAAGCTATCACAGCCACTTATCATACAACCAATGTGACCAACCTTTCTCTTTCCTTTTTTTCTGCTATTGAGATAAGTGTCCTTGTACTCTATGTTTTGTGCAATTCTGACAGATTTGAAGATCCTCGATATAAACTTTGACAAGGAAGTCTGTTATATGTCATTTGAAAGTGACACATTGTAATCAGAGTTGCCACAGCCTATCATGAAAGAACAGAAGTAAGAATTACAGCGCTGTCTTTCAAATAAAGAATCCTTGTAAACTCAGTGCCTAGGCAAGGATTGTGAAAGAAAATATAATGAATATAAAATTACACCATGAATGTTTATCATGTTCACAAATATAATAACCACTGTATTTCTTATCCTTTTCTATGTAGAATATATTTTAAATATAGATTACCTTTGAATTTACAGAATGCATAATTATGTATATTCAAGGGACATCATGGCATGTTTATCCTCAGCTCTGTATGATAACCTATTACCTTTATCCACATCTTTTCTAAAGCACTCATGGACCCAATAACAATGCCTGCATTTAATCAAATACACACATCTGTCTCTTTAGTGATTTATGCCCATAACTTAGGAAACATGAACACTATCCAAGTCACTGCTATCCTATCTAGTCCTTTAGGAATTTGAGTCCCCTCAGAATTCTGTAAATGCTGATAACATTAGCTAGTTATGAACTCGATCAAGAGACCATCTCCCAACAAATACAAATAAAATGTAGCCTTCTAGGACTTCATACTGGCAAAATAAGATGAGGTTAAGAGTGTATTCTGGAGGAGGCAGGAAAGTGAGTCTTCTTGCCTGTCAGATAGGGTGGTGCTGTGTCCTTCTGTTAAGTTCATCCCTCTATAATATAGTTCATCAATATTTTAAGTACAATTCCATTGTACTTAAAATATTCCAAACAAATACAATTCCAAAAAAAATCTAAATTCAATAATGCCAGCTGAATGAGGCAGGCTTTTATTAGAGGCCATAGCTACATGTAAGTGAAACACATAAGGGAATAAGCTCTGTTTCAGAGAAACTGTGGAAATCCAGCCTAAAACTGAGGTGGCTGACCAATTTACTCAGCAGGAAATGTGTATTCCTGCAGAAAGGTGAAAAATAAAATTTTAAAAAAACTCCCATTGCATTTTACAGTGGGAAAAAAAAAGAGGCTGACCCAAAAGGAAAATCTAACTAACTGTATTAAGTATATTGACTAAGCTGAGCAGTGCAGTTGATACAATGGAGGGAAGGGAAGCCATCCAGAGGGACCTGGACAGGCTGGAGAAGTGGAGAAGTGGGCCCACGAGAACCTAATGAGGTTCAACAAGGCCAAATGCAAGGTGCTGCACTTGGGCCGGGGCAATCTCAGGCATTTTTACAAACTGGGGGAAGAACTCCTTGAGAGCAGCCCTGTGGAGAAGGACTTGGGGGTCCTGGTGGACGAGAAGCTGGACATGAGCCAGCAGTGTGCACTGGCAGCCCGGAAGGCCAACTATGTTCAGGGCTGCATTAAAAGAGGAGTAGTCAGCAGGGAGAGGGAGGTGGTGGTCCCCCTCAACTCGGCTCTTGTGAGGCCCCACCTGGAGTACTGCATCCATGCCTGGGGCCCCCAGTACAAGAGAGACACAGAGCTCTTGGAATGAGTTCAGAGGAGGGCCACCAAGACGATCAGAGGGTTAGAGCACCTCTCCTATGAAGAAAGGTTGAGGGAACTGGGCTTGTTTAGCTTGGAGAAGAGAAGGCTCTGGGTAGACCTCATTGTGGCCTTCCAATACTTGAAGGGAGCATATGAACAGGAGGGGGAACGATTGTCCATGAGGGTGGATAGTGACAGGACAAGGGGGAATGGTTTTAAACTGAGACAGGGGAAATTTAGGTTAAATTTTAGGAGGAAGTTTTTCACACAGAGGGTAGTGATGCACTGGAACAGGTTGCCCAAGGAGGTTGTGGATGCCCTGTTCCTGGAGGCATTCAAGGCAAGGCTGGATGTGGCTCTGGGCAGCCTGGTCTAGTGGTTGGTGACCTTGCACATAGCAGGGGTTTGAAACTCAATGATCTTTGAGGTCCTTTTCAACCCAGGCCATTCTGTGATTTTATGACTGTATTAGGTAAGTAGAATAATCAATGGTATTAGACAAAATGTGTCAACTCAGAGGATTTTTGTCATCTTTCTGTGGCCCTGGCTTCTCTGAAGTCAGGGAGTAACATAGGAAGAAGTTTTTCCATTTCACAGAGCAGCTCTGCAAACTAAGTACATTTGTCACTGAGGCTGAAAAACAGGCTACAAACATTATAAAATTGCAGTGTGAAAAGTTTTAAACTTACATACTGAACATGCAATTTATGTTTCACACAAGTATTCACATTTATTTTCTTCTTCACAGCTCAAAGGAGAGATTTATGTGAATGTATATATTCATAGACATTAGTGAAGGAAGACCACGCACATTAGCTGTGCTTTCAACTCATTCTGGCCTCTCTGATCTTTTGAAAGAGAAATAACATAGTTGAGTTCTAGCCTCTCTGATAATTCTTTACATTACATTCATAAATTTGCACTGTTGATTGCTTGTTTGATTTTTGCTTGTTTGTTCTTTTAAGTGGATGATAACTTTTAGTAAGATAAATCAATACCAAAAAGAACTTTAAATATTTTGACAATACAGGGCTCTGTAAAAATTAAAGACTAACAGAAGCAGATATACCATAACTCATTTCTATTTTTCAAACATTTAGAACATTTCCTGTGATTAAGAAAAAAGGATATTTTTCATAGTTTTCTAAAGTAGATTGTAGATAAACACTCTTAAATTTTCAATAAGTTATATTAATGTATAATTCTTTCTATTCCATATAGTGGAAATGCAATTTATAATCACATCGAGTGTATTAAGGTGTTACAGTATAATGATGCGCGTACTGTAGGCGTGAATAGGCTTTCATTGCAATGATTTACAGTCTTGCTAGGCATGTTATTGTCACACAATAACACTTTGTTCAATGTCTGTATAAAGCTTTCATTAATGTTAATGTGGAAAATTGATCCCCTAATGTTTTTTAATTAGTGATCTGACAGTGACAGTTTTGTGCAGTATGTTTCCTTGAATGTGCTTATCTGTGATAAATAGAAGTGTGACTTCAGAAACTTATTTTCTATTCGGTGATATGGAAAGCCTTGAACTTCAGTACTGCAATACTGACTGAATATTAAAGAAGGCATGAAGTCATGACTTTGCTGTCCTGAAAACTTCAATGTTTTTCTCCTTTTTTTTTGCAGTTTTTATAGTATATCACTATTTTTTAAATCAGTACAAGTTTCTAAAGATAACCTTTCTTCAAGTATCAAAGAAAATATTCTATGGGTGAAAGATTTTCCACTCGCATTTTGATAACCTCACATGAAAATGTAGATCTTAATATGCATATTAGAAGCTCTAAATGTATGTGTTATTTTTTGATATAGCAAGTGAAACATTATTTGCATACAGTCATCATTCTTCATACATTCCCTATATTATGTTCCGAAACAGAAATAATAACAAAAATTAGTAGATGGTACTTTGGAAAGACTGGAGATTCGTGAGGAGAATAAATGGTAAAATTTTACAGTTTTCCTAATGTCAACATATTAAACCACAGGGGAGATTCCCTGTAATCATAACTGAAGAACTAATTATATTGTTATGACCAACTCTTCCATAAACAGAGAACATGCTGCTGTATCTTGCGCTTCCATATTTATAAAAATTACCCTCCCTTCTGACATATTTGGTAGTGTTTTCACTTCAAGTTTTCCTATATCTTTACTTAAGGATTGATAACAACACCAGTAGACCAACTGTCAGTCATCAGCAAGAAGTTACAAGAAGTAATACTGTATCTGCATACAGTATCAGGAGCATATTAACATGGACATAGCCCCAATATCAAATGAGCTGGATCAGTAGATGAGCAGAACTGTCCTTCCCACTCAAACACTTGCAAGAACAAGCCAAATTTACTGATCTCCTGAATAAAAATATTCCAAAGGTAGAATGGAAAGAAGGAAAATGTGTGTTATTTCCATTTCTTTTGAGGAAAGGGAGCAGGATTGGCAGATCACACCTGTGAAAGAGGCATAGCTCAAAACTGAGATTATTCAAATAAGCGTTCTTATGCATATAAATGGTCTGAGAGTTAAAGTTACGGGCTTATTTAATATTTTCAACTTGAACACAATGCAATTAATGCAGAGAAGTACTTTAGTTTAAAATTGTGTTAATATAAAGTATATGCAAAGATCATCTGGCATGAGATGCAATATCGATTGATTCTTTCATGACATTCTTCCTTACACTTGTCTACTAGTTGATTTGGATAGCAGTATTAACTAGCATAAAGCTTTGCTTTTAATGAAATGTCACACATCTGCTGCAGTTTCTTCTAAAATTTCTTTCAGTCTATATGCAAAATCTTGCTTGACCAATCCACTGACCTTTTATGATGGTGTCCTGGCATCAATGGACAAGAGAAGAGCAACTGATAACAAGAGGAAATGGTTTCAAGCTTAAAGAGGATAGATTTAGGTTAGATATAAGGAAAAAGTTTTTTAAACTGAGGGTGGTGAGGCACTGGAACAGGTTGCCCAGTGATGTGATGGATGCACCATTCCTGGACACTTTCAGTGTGAGGCTGGATCACGCCCTGGCAATCTGATCTACCTGTGGATGTCCCTGTTCATTGCAGGAGAGTTGGATTAGATGACTTTAAAGGTCCCTTCGAACTCTAGGGATTCTATGATTCTATGAGTATGTGTTTAAATATAACGAAGTTGGAGAGATATTCATGTAATTAAAGCACATTTAACATTGTTCTGCATGTACTGCTCCACTAGCAGCAAATATTTCAGTGGTTCTATACTAATAATAACACATTCCAAAACCAAATTGAGATATGATGTAAAAGAAAGTAGCGTTAAAAATTAAAGTATATCTTTGAATAAAATTATATTTTAAAAGTAATAAAATTCTATTGTTTAGGAAAATATTTTTCACTGCTTTTCTCCTTTCCTACTCATTTATCGTTGTCCTGGTCTTGATCTACTGCACGCTTATGTTGTCCCGTCAATTTACTACAGCTGCTATGCCAAACTATACCAGTTCTTACATCTGCTTTGATTTGTACATCTCTATAGGGGATACAAGCATTTGTGATTAAGTCTCAGCAAGCAAATAAGCATGATTGTTTGCATTACTGATACAAGTATGACTTTATAGATGGCTTTCATTGAAGATATGCTGCGTTGAATGAACATTACACATTATTAGAGCATCAGCTGCGATCTGAACTCTGTGTAAATCACTTAGAAAACTAAGAAATATGCATGGATACTCATGGAAATTGTAATGGATTTATGCAAAAATACTTAGAAAAATAAGGTAGTGGCATGAAAAAGCATATATTCCGTCAGTGTTTGCTTGTTTCTAATAAATAAAAGTGAACAAAAACCAATGCCAGTATTTGACCAACGTTTCCATTTTAAATTAAGAATAATCAAGTTCTGAATTCTATCTACAGCTTCACCTCAGGGCTTGTGAGGCTGGCAACATATGAAATGAAACTTTATAATGGTGTTTTGAAACCTCATGCATTCACACATATGGGCTCCCTCACACAGCCCATCGCTGAACTGTGAACAGGTGTTTCAAGATGTCCTGCTACAGCTGTAGCTGCCTTTCAAGATCCAGGGCTGCTAGCACCAGGAACCCTACTAGCCCTCACCGTTCAGTATTCTGCTTGACAGTCATATAAAGATCATGTAATAATGACTTTTTGAATTAAAAATAGGCAATTTGATTTCACAGGACAGATTTCTTAGTATTTACTCTGTTGAGAGTAAAAGTTTTCGGATTTGAGCTAATAGTTTGAAAAGAAATTCTGGTTTTGGCAGAAACATTTGTTTCAGAATTGTTTCTAGTCTACAATTATTCAAGTGTATTTTTATTATCTTTCTGTAAAAATTTAAATTTAAAATTGCCATTTGATTTGCATGGCTATTTTCATAGTTTCTTCAGCCTTTATAATGGTAAGAGTATCATAAATCATTTTAATTTAATCTTGTACCAAAAATGAGTAAAATGTCATGAGAAAATATAATGTTAAAAAAGTAGCAAAATCTATAGAACTTAGGTAAGATAATGCCCACTCTTTCTTTGTCAGAATAGAAGTTTTTTGGGTTTTTTTTAATCATTTCAAGGAATCTCAATTAAAAAAATAAAATGAAGTAAAAATTCCTTCTCATTGGGGGAAAAATATGTAGAGATTGTGGTTAAATGAAAAAAAAAATTAAGTAGTTAGATTAAGCCAAACATATTCCTACCTAAGATTTCTTAAATTTTAAATTCTTCCATTCCTCTTCTTATTCCCCATTCTCACAAATCAACTCTACACTTACAAGATACGAATCTGTTTTCATGTTTTCAAATTCATGCTGAAATTTAGCAGAAACTATTACAGACAATTTTCTGCAAAAGTGGAAAGAAACACTGGAAGTATTCATAAAAAAATTTCTAAGTAAGACTTCTTAAAGACAATACGGGTTGTTTAGCTCCAAGCAAGAGATTTTCTATATCTACACAAAATTCTAATATGGAAGACATGGTCCTATCATTGATAAATTTGCAACGTCATTTTTAGAGTACTGACAGAAGGATTCTTGTTACAATATCTCAATTTGCATATGTTAATCACACTGCTATTTCAGAAATCTATACGTATTTTGTCTTAGAATTTTATGAATTCATTTTTATGGTCTGTTCAACTGGATGATTCTTTCTGACACTAAATTTCCAACAGGATAAGACTTTCTGAGAGATAAAGATTTCATTAGTCATTGTTGTTGCTGTTTTTATGATATAAGAATATTTCAGAACAAGGTGAAAAGTGCTACATAATATACTATGCACTTTCGGATAGAGAAGTCATAGTAACATCACTCTAACTAGACTTGATATGAACAACAAGAAATTCAGTCAAACATTTCATCAGTAAATTATGCAAACATTTGAATTATTTTACTCTCAAAAATATGGATGATGCAATGAAACTGAAATTTACTGTTCCTACCAATAAAAATAAAAATTAAAAAATGATTGATTGAATGTTATTCATTGGCAAAAAAAGGAATTGGTCTTCCACTTCACAGAAATCCACTTAGATTATTGATTGCAATAAAAATAGCTATGCTCAAAATAATTATAACAGCATCATCAGTAGTTTATGTAAAATGTTTATATCAACCTATGACTAAAGACTAAAAGTATTTTAATCCTCCATCTGTAGATCACTTTTTTAGTAGCCTAAAGCCTAGGAAATAGAATCTGTAAACAGAGGGGATACACTCAATTTAACTGTACAGAGCAATTATTTAGTGGATAATGCTCAGAGAGGACAGCTTGGGTTAATGAGTTAGTGTGATATTAATATACTCACAACCCCTAACGGGATACTCAATTAACCTTTTCTGGTCTCACAGTCATTCAAGTGAAGACAAGCCTGAGATGTATTCACCAAAATGTCCTCATATTTTCCCTTTTCCTCATTTGTGTTCTAGACATTCTTGGGTGCCTTTTCAAGGAAGTAACATAAAACAGTTAACTTCTGTTGTTGTTGATTTTAAGATGTGTTGTTTTCGTGGAGTTAAAGAAAAAAATTTAAAGATAGGTACAGATTATAAAAAATTACAAATCTGTCAGTAAAAACTCTAGACAATGTTTTTTCAATCTCTTGTGTTCAGTACAATTTACCCATCTGGAAAGCTTACATAAGTTGAAAGATAGCTTCCCCACAGATACATGTTTCAAAGTTCACCTTTCCCTTTATTAACCAGGCCTAAAGATTTGGTTTTGAACTCTCTTCATTCTGCATTTGGAAATTATCTCCCCCATTAACAATATCTGATAAACACTGCATATACTTTTTCTTCCCTCTCTCAGTTTGAAACAGTGTCACAAACTCACAGAAGACAGAACTTTGCAAAAAATTTAAATTAATCAATGAAGAGCACCTGCTTGTTTCTTGGGAGAAAAAATTCTAATTAAAATCATAGAAGTGCAGAAGAACACTTAGAAAATGTTATTTACAGTGCATCAAAAAATAAGTATGTAAAATAGGATATTCTGATGAACCACAAAAACTGTATCTGCAACATCTAATTTGAAATGTTACATATGGTAGCAACCATTGTTAAATTATCCATAACTAATTGGCACTATAATTGTGTATAATCTGAAATAGACAATTAAACATGTTCTGGGCTGTTAACCGGTTCATATTTTATGTATTCAGCTAATTAGACATTTCCTAAACTGTTCATTTTGCATATGATTTTTTTTTTCCGCAAAACCTTGCAATAGTGCATGGTTTTCATGTTTTCTGATTACTTCTACTGTTGAAAAATTCCCTCAAGAAAGGGATATATATCATTCATATATAGCAATTAAATTAAGTCATCATCCTATCTGTAACAAAGGTAAATAAAATTAATAGAATTTTCTGCTCTGAGTAGACTTCAGCTTTCATTTATATCAGTGTCCTTTCCAGACTTCATAAGACTTGAAAACAAGCAATATATTTTGTAGAATATAATTTTTTTTTCTCATAAAATAACTCCATCATCAGGAAATTCAAAAGGACTTTTTTTTTTTTGATTGAAATTAAAATACCAAAGCATACTATTCATGGAAGTGCTAATTCAACCAATCACCTATGTCCTTTACCAAAAAGATTCAGAAAGTAAAAAATTTGGAAGTACAGTAGTCTGAACTAACACATTTGAAAATATTTTACAAACTGCCTTCATTTGAAGTTAAAAGTGTTTTGCATAGTAAATTCACTATGTGTCATGTATGTTTGGAGTCACAAAAGAAGAGAACAATGTCTCAAAACAAAAGACTTCTAGGGTTGGAGGGAAGCCAGGTTTCGGAAAGAATCTATGATGGACAGGGAAGATCTTAAAATGGCGTGGTATGGAGGTATGGAGAAGCTGTGGATAGATTTCTGCTTTCAGAAACTATGCTTCAAGTCTCTATGACTAGCTTCAAAGTTTCAGGTGTGACATTAGAACATAGAATGCTCTTTTGTAGTGAAAGAAGTCTGAATAATAGATCCCCTTGGACATCTGAAGAAAGAATGACACCTGGGAAAAGGAGAAAGCATGACAAGGTCTAATAATAAGAAAGGAAGGAAGGAATATCCATTTAAAAAAAAAAAAAGAAAAGAGAGGAGAGGAGGGAAACAAAAGGAAGTGAAGTAGTATCTACAAAGAAAACATCGTGCATCATAAATCGCATATACTTATATATGATCATTGGCAATAAGAGTGTCAAGTAAAGCAATTTTTCATCTGACATATATGGATGGATATGTGTATATAAATACATATTTCTGTGTTCTCAGGCACAATTTACTGAAGATTATCGTCCCTTGGCATCTTCAACTGTGTTGGCAGCTGAATATGAATGTCAGAATTAGAGTACGTGCAGAAAAGATAACTCTTGTTTCATCTTTCCCATGTATATTCTTTCTCCGTTTTTAAGGAAATAACTTAAATGCATTGCTCCTTTTTTATGAAAGATTTTGAAAACATTTCACGTGATGTGATGACAAGAATACACCATGTGTAGAATACATATTAAAAGAATCATTGAACTTAAATCATTTGAGAACTGTCTTTCTTATCATCTTCAGGATTAGCTGAAAGAAAGAATACTTCAAAAGTAAAAAAGGAATTGCACAGAAATCCTAAATATATGTGTTAGTGTAATCTGGGTTACTGCTGCTTCACAGTATAGGTCAGAGGAAAAACAACTCAGATTCTCTGCTGTAAGGCAGAGAGCCTATGGTGTGCTCTCTCAGTGATGCATGTGTGTGGTGAGTCATAGATGAGAGTTTCTGCTCTGTTGTATACTTTGAATATTGCTCGATGGTAAAATTATAAATATGTCTGTTACCCTGCCTAATACAATAAGAAACACTTGTACCTTTCTACTCTTTTTAGAAACGCTTGTACCTCTCTGCATCTGTTAATATTTCATTAAACAACAGACATTCAAATACAAACATCTCTCCATAAAATCTAGTCTTATGTACAAAAGCATCAGTGTTCTGAAGGCACAAGCATATTGTTTTTATGCCATATACAGAAACCTCAGAATATCTAGCACTCAGTACAAACAGAAATATCCAGAAAAAAAAAATCTTTTTGAGGGTAAAAAATTAAGAAAATCTGTTTCCAGACCAGTTCCAATATCTGTTATTATAGCATTAGTATCATTTTTTCTTCAATATCTTTAAACATCCTAAATTAAATAAGCATTTCATGAGACAAATTCCATTTCTTCCTAATGCTTACAATTCTATCTAAATCTGTTGCCTCAGTTTTTCCAGGCAATTTCTTTTTAGGGGAGAATATAGGTAGAAAAGTTAGATAAAGTTTTTCTTTTTTACATAAATGAGTATTCCTTCTCTGCATGATACCAGATTATTTTATTATTTTATTTTACTCCAGCATTCCAATATGCTCTGATGCACAGTCACAACCAGCCTGCTTCTCTTTTAAATGTAGAATATAGAAACAGAATTTAGTGTAACGTGTTTATAAATAAAGTAACAAGTAATATAACACCAGTGATGTAAATATAATACAGAAGTTTCAAGAAATGAAGTTAAGTGGTCTTAAAAGATAGAGGGTTTAAAGGGCTAAAATATTAATTAAGAGCATGACTATGTATGAGGAGAAGACAAAGTCAGGAGAAGGACAAAGAAAGCAGTAACTTAGGTAATATAACATTCTTCTTACTTTCAGAAGAAATGCTTGAAGAAGATCTTGATGCTTCTAGGGATAATGTCATTACTTGGACCCCATGTTGAACCAGGCAAGACAATCAAATTTTGGCACTGACCAAGGAAGTCTGTGGCACTCGAAGAAAGACTGAATGACATGCAGCGTACTAAGACTGAATGGATCTTTAGCAATATTCTTTCTGGCACTACAAGATAAGGAGAAAACCAGGTACTAATTAGCATCTCAGGCTCTCAAATTCACCAGGAAATCTTGGATTACTGTTTCTTTTTTGTTCATTAATCTTTTATAATGTTACCAGACATCCATTTGGGAATCACCGCAATGTTTTGAGTACATAGTTTCCTAAGCGATCAAGAAATTCAGAATCCCCAGAAGTACCAGTGACATTTGTTATGGTTTCCTGTTTCCATAGAAAACCACAACCAGAATATTAAACTGAATAAACATTATAAATTTACATGTAAACAATGAGAATACTATTCATGAGATTCCTTGTAATACAAAGATACTGTTGCATTTGCTAAGGAATCGTGAATGTATCACTTTGCCTCCATTACTTACCATTAATCATTTTTCGCCTGATTTGACTGCCCAGCCCCTTCATTACTTTCTACTACTTCGTCATCTCTAAGTGACTTGTGAATTGAACCATTTATTATGGACCATTTCCTCAGTTCAGCTGATAATTACATATGTTAGACTTTGCAGATGACTGTAATGATGGTTTTCATTCCAGATAGAATATATTAGAACACAAAAATTTCTTATGCTTTATTACAAGAGATTTTAATGGATAGTC
The DNA here is from genome assembly GCF_002078875.1 of Numida meleagris. Lineage (NCBI taxonomy): Eukaryota > Metazoa > Chordata > Aves > Galliformes > Numididae > Numida > Numida meleagris. The sequence goes on along the minus strand of NC_034411.1, from coordinate 90,731,167 downwards.
TGAATTCTAAATTTTAAATTCTAAATTTTAAATTCTAAATTCTTGGATTTATGGTCAGGATAAAAACAAAAACAAAAACAACAGAGGTTAAATAATCTGCATTTACTGTCATTTTCTCACCTTTGTGCTGGGAAAGATCATGGAGCAGATCCTCCTGGAAACTATGCTAAGGCACATAGAAGGCAAGGAGGTGATATGGGAGAACCAGCATAGCTTCACCAAGGGCAAATCCTCCTTGACCAACTTAGTAGCCTTTTATGATAGTGTCACTGCATCAATGGACAAGGGAAGAGCAACTGATGTCATCTATCTGGACTTCAGTAAGGCCTTTGACATGGTACTCCACAACATCCTTCTCTCCAAATTGGAAATATATGGATTTGATGGGTGGACTGTTCAGTGGATGAAGAACTGGCTGCAGGGTCAAGTCCGGAGACTGTTAGTCAGTGGCTCAATGTCTGGACGGAGATCAGTGACAAGTGGTGTCCCAAAGGGGTTAGAGCTGGAACAGATCCTCTTTAATATCTTCATCAATGACATTGACAATGGGGTTGAATGCACCCTTAGCAACTTTGCTGATGACACCAATATGTAGGGTGTTGTCAACACACCAGAGGGACAGGATGCCATCCAGAGAGACCTGGACAGGCTTGAACATTGGGCCCAGGTAAACCTCATGAGGTTCAACAAATCCAAATGCAAGGTCTTGCACCTGGATTGAGGCAACATCCACTACCAATACAAGCTGGGGGATGAAAGGACTGAGAGCAGCCCTGCCGAAGAAGACCTGGGGTACTGGTGGATGGCAAGCTGGACATGAGCCAGCAATGTGCCCTTGCAAATGAGAAAGCCAAGTGTATCCTGATCTGCATCAGAAAAAGCATGGCCAGCAGTTTGAGGGAGGTGATCCTGCCCATCTGCTCTGCACTGATGTGACCTCACCTGGAGTACTGCGTCCAGATGTGGAGTTTTCAGTACAGGAGAAACACAGATCTGTTGGAGTGCATCTAGAGGAGGCCACAAAAATAATCCAAGGGATGGAACACCTCTCCTAGGAGGACAGGTTGAGAGAGCTGGGGCTGTTCAGTCTGGAGAAGAGAAGGCTCCTGATAGTGGCCTTTCAGTATCTAAAGAATCACCACAGACCCTGCTAAAGAGTCTGTCTCCTTCTTTCCTGTACCTCCCATACAGGGGACAGACTCTTTAGCAGGTTCTGTGGTGATAAAACAAGGGAAAATTGTTTCAAGCTTTAAGAGGGTAGGTTTAGGTTAGATATAAGGAAAAAATCTTTTACAGTGAAGGTGGTGAGGCACTGGAACAGGTTGCCAAGAGATGTGGTGGATTCCCTGTCCCTGGAGACTTTCAAGGTGAGTGTAGCTGGATCAGGCCCTGGGCAACCTGCTCTAGCTGTGGATGTCCCTGCTAACTAGGGGGGAGTTGCACTAGATGACCTTTAAAGATCCCTCCTAACTCTAAGGATTCTATGATTCTATGATTCTCCATTTCTATTCCTTTTGTTGTTGTTTGTTTGTGTGTTTTTTTGAATTGTCAAGATATTAGTCTTCTTTGAGAATATCAGTAACTTAGGCATCAAATTAAAAACTCTTATTTCCAAGCCAATGAGATTCTGCTCACTAATACATTTAGATATACACAGTTTTGATCCCACCCATTGTTAATGGTGTAGCTTTCCTTCTTTTAATACCGTAGCGGTGAACATTGTACATTTATTTGATTTAATTCCTTGTACAGAAATCTCCATTCTCAGTGATACAATTAGAAAAGCCTTGCTTTTCCTGCTGCTGTTAATTTTATGTTAACTTTAATTACTGTGAGATTCTTTCTGCTGGCATCACTGATTATATCAGTTTACTGTAGCATATTAAAAAAAATCTTTTATGCCTGTAACCACAATGCAGTTCACTGTTAGCTACATTACAGTAATATTCTTCAGTGATAGCTGGGGATAAGATCAGCACAGGTGCTCACAATTCTCAGAATACTGTCTTGAAGTCTCAAGAAGGCTTTAATGCTAGCAGAGATAGATGCAAATTGGAAGACTTAAGGAGAAGAGTCAGATATGACTAAAGGCTTCTCAGTTTTCCAGACAAATTAAATCTCTCCATCTCAAGGATAAGAAGAAATTACTCCTGTATGGCAGGCTTTTAAATTGATTTTCCTCTCTCCTTTTTCTCCTGAAACAGGTAAAGAGCCCTTATTCCGCTTCTGAAAACAGAAAAGTCGCTGACATTTTCCACTCCTTCTTGAACAACTATTATCTCTAGACAAAAGTTTGTTTTTAACATATAATGTTTATAGAGAAATAAAATAAATTACAAATAAATTCTACAAATGTAGAATCCTAGAATATCTTGAGTTGGAAGGGACCCACAAGGATCATCTAGTCCAATCCTGGCTCCACACAGGACCATGCAAAATCCAAACCATATCTCTCAGAGCATTGTCCAAACACTTCTTGAACTCCAGAAACTTGGGGCCATGCCCACTGCCTGGGAAGCCTGTTCAGCTGCCCAACCACGCTCTAGTGAAGAGTGTTTTCCTAACACCCAACCTGACCCTCCCTGATGCAGATCTATGCCATTCCCTTGGGTCCTACCACTGTCACCATAGAGCAGAGATCAACACCTGCCCCTCTGCTCCCCGAGAGAAGCTGTAGGCACATCACTCTCCTTAGCCTCCTCTCTGAGCAAACCAAGGGACCTCAGCTGCTCCTCAGACATCTTGCTGTCTATGACCCTCCACCATCTTCCTAGCCCTCCTTTGGATGCTCTCTGATAGTTTTATGTCCTTCTTATATTGTGGTGCCCAGAAATGCACACAGTGCTTGAAAAAAAGCTAGCACCTCGACTAGCAAGGAGTATTGTGTCCGATGTACCCCAGAGGACAGCTGGCCCTTTTCACTACCAGGGCAAACTGCTGACTCATATTTAACTTACCATCAACCAGAATTTCCAGATTCTTTTCTGCAGGGCTGCTCTCCAGCTTCTCATCCTCTAATCTATACATATAACCAGGGTTGTCTCATCCCAGGTACAGAATCTTGCAGATAACTCTTGTCAAATTTTATGCAGTTGGTGATTGTCCAGTCAAAAACTTTGTCAAAATCTCTCTGCAAAGTCTCTCCACCCTTGAGGGTGAATGATCATGACTATGTCCTCTCACAGTTTTGCTCATGACCACCTCATGAGATTTTTACCATAAGCTGTCACACCTTCAAACAGCAAAAGATCTACCAAAGGACAATGCATCTTACTCAGTTTCTAACTGGCCATAATATTCATTCTTCTTAATTGGCATGGCAGTTTTTCAAATTTACAGCACAGTGAACAGAATCTGAATACAATTTTCAACTAATTATGAGATAGTGCAGAACTGTTTATTTTCAGTAATAACTCTATTTATTTAGAACAAAATTATACCTCAGTAGGAGTGAGGTCTGACTCATTGCTTTCTAAGCATTCAATTTATTTAAAGCACTAGAAATCAAGGACACAAATTTTGCCATTGTTGTCATGCTGCCAAGACACATCTCTATTTTTTCTAGCACTCAATTTGAAAATTGATTTGTGTCATTTTCTACTCTTGTTACAAACTTAAGGTTAAGAAGAATCACCAGAGAATTTTAACATCTAGTATAGACAGTGAAAAAATGATTAATTTTCATATACTTGTATAAACAAGGACATTAACTCTGAAACTGTTGAAGAATTTATCTGCTTGCCGTTACTCAGTATCTTCTTCATGTTGCTGTAGCAGTAAATATTTTCATTACAGTCTTTAGATTGTGATCAATTTGTTTGGTGCTTTCAAAGGATTGTTTAGTGGAAACAAATTATATGGAAACAGATGTCTAAAGAGAAATTGGCCATAAAAAGGTAAAGGAAAAAGAAAAAAGGAGATAGGAAGATGCTAGCTTGGACAAACGTGAGTTTTTAATCTATTTTCAAGAATTATCCTTTCTGATAAAAAAAACAGTTTTCACATTTTGCATCCTCAATGCAAGTTGATGGTGTCACTCAAAAGATCCTGTCCCATTCCATGTAGGATTGAGATGTTATGACTGAATAATGTCTGCAAACTTGTACTACCAATTCTGAGGGTAAAGGAATGATTCAGTTCCTAAAATGTAATTCTTGAGGCTTTTGTATTAATGAGCAGTCATGAAGTAATCTAAGCTAAGAGAAGAAATCTGGTATTTTGTCTATCTTACTTGACTGTATCTGTAACTGTAACCCAAATTATACTTTTTAAAAAATTATTCTTTTTCAGCAATTTTTATTCTGTGTCAAATATAAATTCCCAATTTACCTAGGGCAGATTATTAAAAATATAATGGACCTTTGACACCTACCACAAATTGAACTTTGCAGGTCTTCTACTTCCTATATCAGATAGAATGTAAAATACCCCACTTCACTGGTACATATATTTTAAATATTAATAATTCTGTTGTCCAGATATGCAGAGAGCATTGATTACTTCTGTGCTTAAGCTGATCTTTATTCAGAAAAACTAAGACATTCGGAATGACAGTGGTTGACAGCTTCAGTGCTCACCTTGGTAAAAGTTTTACAGAGTCTCTTAGCCAGATGACTGTCCCAGATTGCTTTAGTCTCAATGAAAACATCTGATTATGGTTTTTATTTGGTGTTTTTCTCAAATCACTTTGTGGGTTTTATTCACATTATTGACCAATTCTCTGTACATGGAGCCTAGGTTCTCTTGTCTCTAAAACACAGTATGTTGAGACTTGCAAGAAACAGACATGACGTTCTTGCTAGCTGTGCAAAGTGGTAGGTTGTTGATCCAAGCAATATTTACAAGAGCCCCAAATCTCAATTTTTCTTATTTTTTGAGGAGTATGGGGATTTCAGCCTTGTTTCTTTGTCATTGGTCCAATGTTTCCTTCTACATTCATTTCCTATGCGATACATTTGTAAAAACTTGTCATATTTACCAAAGCATCTTTGATAGGAATAAGTATTAATTATACTTTTTGTTACTTGTATGTTTCCCTGCATGTTTTAGTGAACTCTGACTACTTTCATTGTTTGCTTTCCCACATTATAATTTGTGCTACAGGGGATATTTTCAATTCACATTCAGTGAAGTTTTCTTGGTTCTTTTTTTCTTGTTTCTAGTAGTTTCCTCTCCCTGAATCTACTTTACAGCACCTACTTTAGTCTTGCACCACAAACTTAGTGACTACTATCTTAAAATTTTAAGTACTGACATATTTTTGCTATTGTTGTTGTTGTTCATCAGAAAAATAAATTCAAACCTACAAATAGAAATCTAAATCAAGGGACAGCTTTTTTGAGTTGCAGAGAAACATCTGCAGTTGTCATTGTGATGGAAAAGGCTACAGTTTCTGAAATGACCAAAAACTTTGCCACTTTCATTTTATTTATATTGTGATATAAATTGTACTTCTGTTCTGTAGATGTTAGAGAAGTTGTGCTTTGCCCATGCTCTGCATCATAATATATGGACACGGGGGAGGAAAAAAGCCTTCTTCAAGGAGAAGCAGGATGGAGAGTAGTAGAGGCAAAGGTTGAAAAAAACAGTGAAGAGAATATTGTATGTAAAAGAGATTGTGACACAGGATGTGGCATTTGACCACAGTGAGGTCACTGTCTGTAAAGTAGTTCAGGTCAAAATTGTTGTTAAGAAGACAGTCATCATGGCTGAAAGAATGAAGGAAAGCATTACTGCTAAGAAATGACAGGAAAATGGTGGAATGATACTTGAATAGATTATGAAAGCCAACTGTCAGAACTAAGAAAAAAGCAAATAAATTCTACAGCCAAGTGATGGCACAGATATAATATCATGCAATCGAATACCAGAAAGAGAATGACAGCTGGCAAAAAATCATTATTCAGATATATCCCCAAAGTGAAAAAACTTCTGAAAACTACCTAAAGGGACAGGAAAGAAAATAAATAGAGGGATAGTGTCTTGTTTTTCATTTTAAGTTCAGCCACAAAGGACTGTAATTTACTTCATATTTAAAACAGGAAAGCTTACATTGACAACATGTAGAAATAGTAGTGTTGCCAACCTACTGATATTTCATACTTTCCCAACTGGATGAAGTTTTGGAAGAGCAAGCAGCCAGCAGCTTTGAGGAGAAGTATCTACCAGTATAGCTTTATCATTTGCAAAATACACCTATTCTTCTTCATACTAAGTAGAAGTAAACTGAAAAGCACAAAGGCAAACTTGTTTTCTCTTTAGTCATTCATATGAACATACAGAGGACAGAGAGAAAACAAAGAGGAAGCAGCTGCTCCACTGGGCACTGAAAGCAAGAACTGAAAGATCTTACTATTAAACATCAGAAGTCTGGAGTTTATAGCACAGCAAACAATTTGCAAGTCATTTGACATGACAACCTTATCTCTAAACTGGAGAGACATAGAGACCTCTCACTTTTCTGATTCTCTTCTTGTTATTGGACAAATTCTGGGGTACTTTCTAAGAATACATAAATGCCATGTAAAAGTAAACAAGGCAATAGCAAAAATCATCACTCAGAGATTAATTTGTAGAGGAGAAAAGCCTTGGCTACATTGACAGATGGAGTATTGGAAGTCCCACACGTAAAGATGTTTCTAAACTGAAAAAAGATTTAACTGAGTATTTTTGAACAAATACATGCTAAGTATTTATGGTGTTCTTCCACCTGCAGAGTTCCAAATTTTCAGTTGAATATATATTGCAATGGTCAGAAAAAAAAAAGGAAGGGATAGAGAAAGGGAAAGGGGGAAGGGGAAGAAGGAAAAGGAAAAGGAAAGGGAAAAGGTAGTAGAGTTACACCTGGCCTAAGTTTGGCTTAAGCTATTCACTTAAAAGACCACTTTCTATAAAGAATGAATTTACATAAAGAATTTTAGTGATGACAGAGATTTTGCATGATTTGTTTAGGTTATAACAAAATCATGTTATTTGAATTGGATTTGTTTTGTCTCCGTTGCAAAACCACACAAAACAAATGTCCACATGTGCAGGAGTCATAGGCAGAAAAGGTAAATTTTTTGTTAGTTAGACTTCACATGTGTTACCAAGCATTTGTAAGTCCAAGGCTTAGACTGCTTCAATTTCAAAAATAAGAGCTTGAATACTATTCATGAGTCAGAATGATAGGACTTAAAGACAGTGTTCACCCACCTTTAACCATAAGTTCAAATTACATTTCTATAGCACAAGGAAAGGAAGGTAAAACTGCCTCTGAAGCTGACACATTGACAGATACAGCCACAGAAAGTTTGATATTTCCATTAGGTCTTAAATTACACTTTCAGTAATGAAAGGACTATGTCAACACATTTAAATGTTTGCAAAGACATGCATCATTACCACTCTCCCTAGCACAAGAACTTTTCAGGTGTTAGCCCTTCCCCACCCCCAGAATATGGGAGTCTTCTTAAAAACAATTTAAGTAATATTATATAATAATAAATCCCAAAATAATTCTAAGAAGGAAGCCTTTATTCCTTTCCTTTCCTTTCCTTTCCTTTCCTTTCCTTTCCTTTCCTTTCCTTTCCTTTCCTTTCCTTTCCTTTCCTTTCCTTTCC